>NC_134091.1:95236656-95543906 GCF_000715075.1 Nicotiana tabacum
CCTCCTTACCGATTCTCCAGACTCTACTAAGCTTGCTCGTGAATCGTGTATAACGGCAAGCTTGCTCGTGAATCGTGCTTATGTATAACGGCAAATCTCGTCATATACGACGAAGATATAAAATCGTTAGGCATCTACTCTCAAAGGGGATTATCACAATTGACTATGTAAAGTCAAGCGATAATGTATCGGATTCGCTTACAAAAGGCCTAACTAGAGAGGTAGTTGAAAGATCATCGAGGGGAATGAGACTATGGCCGAGGACAAGTTATTGTTTTGGTAACTCTACCTAGAAGACTGGAGATCCTAAGATCTAGGTTCAAGGAGATCAAACAAAGTCATTAATGACGGTTCAACATTGTCAACTAAACATTTTGGTCCATTCTCGTGATGAGACAATGTTCGGTACAAAGGATAAAAAATTAAGGCTTTTAATGATTTTTAAATTTGATACGGGGTATATCAAAGAGTGTATCTACGAGATGACATGTTTAGGAACCACCTATGTAAGTGTAAAGTATTAGCCGCTTCAAAGAGAATTTTGCAAGGTCAGTTTTCTACGCACATATGAAACCAGACGGTGTCCATGGCTGAAACCAACACAACAATGAGAACCAACGACAGTTAACGGTTGATTGTATGACTTATAGTTGTCTACGTATACACCAAAATTTGACGGTTCAAAGATATCAAATCTAATGACTGAGTATATCCGACGTAAGTTCACTACGAAAAGTTCAAAGAAAAACCTACTTATCCAGATGCGATTAATCCTTGCTTGTAAATCACACAATTTTTCATGCATATTTTCGTGATATAGACATTCCTCATTCATATGGAGGATTGTTGGGTTTAAGCTTGTAGCTTAAAATAGAGTGAATGGAAAATGGAAGGAAAAATAGAATATTTGTACTTCCCTCTTTGACAAAGAGACATTATCCCCATATTGGAAGAGGAAAAGAGTTTTGGTGGGTATATATACAATTGTTCTTCTTCTAGCTCTTAAATAATTGAGAAGAAGGCAAGCCTCACACCACCGTCATCGTCGCTCGCTCGACTTGGCTCGGCTTCTGCTTCGGATTTGGATTTGGACTTGGATTTGGTTAAATGATCTGATTGATTAATTTTTTGGACCAAATTTATTTGTTAATGTGAAGATTAACGTAATATTATTTTAATCTAAATTAGCCGTTTTGTAACGGTAAATTAATTCTCCTCTGTGTTTGATTTTCCCGTTTTATTTTGTGTTAATAGCCATTTACGTAATAGCCGTTTTACGTGAACAGTCATCTCGAAGATTTACACCTCTTCGTTTAAACTCAACCTGTTGTCTATAAATAGCAGGTCATTCCCTCAGATTTTCCTTATGAAAATTTTAAATTCTCCTGCTTTCTTCTGCATTGTTTTGACTGAAAGAAAGCAACATTAAGTGTGATTTGTTGCCGATCATTTGTGTTTGTTAGAACACTGGGGTTTGGAGTATCGCTATATCAGTGTGTAATCCGTTCTATCATGGGAGAAAATAATCCATCACCTCGGGTACTAGGAGAGGATTAAGTTTCTTAAAGAAACACTGTAAATTCAGTGGGCTCGGATTAATATCTGCTTCTTCATCATTTCTATTTTTTATGTTATTTTATTTCCAAAATTACTTTGCATAGATTATTAACATAAATTTTTGTGAAGGGTATTTTGTTCGAGAGGAAAATTAAAAACAGCTTCTGCTTTTGCATTAAGCAAGAAACTATTTTTTCAGCTTTTCAAAAATAATTTCTACTTCTACTTAAAAATATTTTTTCCTCCTAAAACTTAGCCAAGCATCTCAACTTTGAGAAAAAAAATTTTTGGCCTTGAAAAAGCTTGCTATTAATATTTTAATATCTCATTTGAACTTAAGCTCTTTTCCCGCCATGTGTTGTTAACGAAAAAAAATGTACCGTAAGGAAGTACGTAAAAGAAAAGACAAGGCAGTACTCCCTATTTAATACTTATTCCATTGTTATGTACTTTCTTTCCTTTGTTCCCTTTCTTAGAAATATGCAGAATTTATTTTGAAAACAACAAGGTTGAATATATATATATGTATAGTTAAACTTGTCAAAAAATTTCATTTAGGCATCTAAGCTTAGGGTTTGACCTATTGAACACTTTAAGTGATATGATAATGGTACCAATTGAACACAATCCTAACAATTTGATGCCAAGTGAAGTGCATGAGTCTCACTTCCTATGATATGGAAAATTGTAACGATCCGATCAGTCGTTTTGAGCATTTACAATTCGCTCGGTTGTTTGAGGGCATGAGTAGCTCCGTATGAAGTAATATGACTTATGTGAATCATCAATTTTGATTTTCAGGTTATTCGAAATTGATTTGAAAGAATGATTCTCAAAAAAGGAGCTTTAAATTGGAAAGAGTGGAACGGAGTTTTAATTATTCCATTAGCTCCGTTGGGTAATTTCAGACTTAGGAGTGTGTCCGGATTGTGATTTGGAGGTTTGTGGTTGAATTTGGCTCGAAATGGCGAAAGTTGAAATATTGGAAAGATTGACCGGGAGTGGACTTTTTGATATCTGGGTAGGATTCTGATTCCGGAAGTTAGAGCAGGTCTGTAATGTCAAATGTGACTTGTGTGCAAAATTTGAGGTCAATCGGACGTGATTTGATAGGTTTCGGCATCGGTTGTGGAAGTTGAAGTTTCAAAGTTCATTGAATTCGAATTGAGGTGTGATTCGTCGTTCCGATATTGTTTTGTGTGTTTTGAGGCCTCGAATAGTTCCGTGTTATGTTGTGGGACTTGTTAATATATTTGGACGGGGTCCCGAGGGAATCGGGGGTGGTTCGGATTGATTTCGGGTAATTTTCCTTCATGTTTTCAGTGATGGTGTGTTCTGGTGTCTGGTGTCACATTTTTTCATCGCGTTCGCCTGGCAAGTATCGCGAACGCGTAGTGTATTTTGATGGCAGCAACAATTGTTCTTCGCGATCGCGAAGTATGTCTCGCATTCGCGTAGAGTTGGGGCAAGTCCTCTTCGCATTCGCATATGGAGGATCGCGTTCGCATAGTGTTGAGGTTGGCAGCTGGGAATTTGAGCATTCTTCTATGTGATCGCATAAGGTTAGTCGCGTTCGCGAAGCTTTAGCAGTAGTGTTCATCGCGTTCGTGTGGGGTACATCACGAACGCGTAGAGACTTTTGTGGCAGTGTGAGTTTTATTTATCGCGAACACGATGATTTTCCCGTGTTCGTGAAAGAGGACGTCCGGGCAGTGTATATAGTACTCTATTTCAAAGGTTTCAGACATTTTTACATTTTGTGAGCTATGGAGCTCGGATTGAGGCGATTCTTAAAGTAATTTTCACCATATGAATTGGGGTAAGTGTTCTCTACTCGGTTTTGGTTATATTTCATGAATGTATCTTCGTTTTTGGTAAAAGGATTGTGAATTTTAAAGAGAAAATTGGAGGTTTTGGTCTAAAGTTTCATAATATGAATTTTTGAGTTTTGAACATCGAATTGAAGTTGAATTTGAGTGAAACTAGTATGGTTGGACTTATAATTGAATGGGTTGTTGGATTTTGTAAATTTTGTAGGGTTCCGAGGTGCGGGCCCGGGTTGGGCTTTTGACCTATTTTGAACTTTTGATTCAAGATTTGATCTTTTCTACCGGGATTGGTTCATGTAGCATTGTTTGATGTATTTTAGTTATTTTTGGTTAGTTTTTGAGCCGTTCAGAGGTCGGAACGCGCGGGATGGCATCTTTGGAGCACCGCTTGACTTGCTCGGCATTGGTATTCGCTTGTTCGAGGTAAGTAACTCTTCTAATCTTAGTGTTGAGGGTATAAAACTCTAAAATACGTGTTATGTGATTGGTATTGAGATGATGCACTTGCTAGATGAAGGGCGTTCACCATATGAATTGAGACTCAGTTGTTTTCAAGGCACTGTATAGTGGTCCTCTTTGTTGATATTCGTATTTTCACCATGTGATAAAGTAGTTAAGCTGTCAATCATGTTAGATATCATGTTTAGGCATTATGCCGATATTGTTTGGACCCATAGTAGTCGTTTCTTACTGTCATCTGACTGATGTGATTGATATTTCGTACTCAGTCATATTCATGCATTCATATCATATCTCAGTCTCAGTTATTTATTGATACATCATATCATTGTTGTCGGGCTAGTTTCATGACATTGTGAGCCCGTGAGTGAGACTGGAGAGATTGATGACTGAGTGAGGTCGGGGGCCTGTTTGTGAGGATGTTGTCACTATAGCACGCGAGTTGTCCGTGCAGCACGTAAGTTGTCCGTGCGATTTCAGATGTTGATATTATAGCACGTGAGTTGTCCGTACAGCACGTGAGTTGTCCTTGCGATTCAAGATGTTGATATTATAGCACGTGAGTTGTCCGTGCGGCACGTGAGTTGTCCGTGCAATGCCAGGTATTGATATTATGGCACGTGAGTTGTCCGTGCAAATTATAGCGCTTGGGCTGAAAGGAGCCCCTCCGCAGTATGCATACCCCTAGTGAGCTCAGTCGACTATAAACAGGGATCGGACTGCACGCCGCAGCGGGTATTATACAGCGCTGAGTGATTGAGTGTGCTGAGCATAGGGAGATAAAATGCGAGACAGTGAGATTGAGTACTCAGAGAGTGTGAAGTGAGATTGAGTACTCTGAGAGTGTGAGTACATGAGCTCATCATCGAGATTCATTGCATTGACATGCGTACTTGAGATACATGCATAGAGGTGCATTTCCTTCTGCTACCCAGGTTTGGGGACATTTGTGATTTTACCAGTATCTTAACATGTAGGCATAGAGAAGTACTTTCCTTATGCTATCTGAAAATGAAGCATCTTACTATTTGTTGAAAGGAGTTTGGAGAAAAATCACAGTTTTAAAACTTACTCGTATATTGGCTTTTCGGTAAAAGATTTGGATTTTCACTAAGATGCTTGAAAAGAAATGCCTATTTTTCTGGAACTGTGAACGAGCTGAGCCTTTTATTTCTGAGATTCTTCTTTTGTTATGGTACTATGATGTTATGAACTGTTGTGGAATATTGGTGTTGGACCCGACCTTTCTGTTAGCTCGTCACTACTTTCAACCTAAGGTTAGGTTTGTTACTTATTGAGTACATGGGGTCGGTTGTACTCATACTACACTTCTGCACCTTGCGTGCACATGTTGACTGCTGATGTTGCTGTGTTCGATGAGAGCTGGATTGAAGATGTACCTGTGTCCCGGTTGTAGCTGCCTCTTGTTCGTGGTAGCCTTAGATCTATAAAACTCTATTTATGTACTTTTCAAATATACGATGTATTTATTTCATTTCCGCTTTGTAAACTCTATTCTTAGAAGCTCATGATTTGTATTACCAGTTCTTGGAGAATGTATTAGATTCAGATATTTCTTTACTTAATTGCTTTATTAATTGTTATTGGAATTGGTTAGTGGTTAATTGGCTTACCTATCGGGTTTGATTAGGTGTCATCACGACTAGTCGAATTTTGGTTCGTGACAAAAATACCGCCACACTTTATCAAAGAGAAAATGTCAAATTTTTAAAAAGGAATAGAGAGCCTATAGAGTTGAAAGGAAAAGATATCCGGCGAAGGTGTGGAAGAGAAGTTGACAGGGAAAACAAAAATCAGATTTGAGTCTCAATTAGTTTTCGGCAAACTCTACTTTTTCCGACAATCCATTTTCCCAGCTAGGTTGGCGCTTGAATCTGAAGGAAAATTAGATTTCGTTCATCAGATTTGTGTCTCAAGAAAAGTTTCGGTGAAGCTCCAATTTTTACCGGCGAGAAAACCTTTCTCCGAACCACGATATATTTGAGAAAACTATATGCTTTTAAACACACATATATTATGGCATTCAACCCCATATATAATATATTTGTTAGCAATGTGATCTAATTTCAAAGCAAATCAAAACCATGTAAGCATTTCTTTTCTTCATTTTTGAATATCAAAGATTTATGTGGGGTTTGCGCATGCTCTTTTTTCCAAATTCTCAGGTGCATTTTACATAGGAAATTGACGTGGGACATGCTTGCTCAGTATTTTCGAAATCTACAAGGTCTCAACAAGGAGTTTCATATTCTGTTGTATGTAGCTAAAAAATTTCAAAATATTTCGGTTTTGGTTGAATTTGAATATCTCGGTTTCAATGTTGGTATCAGGGATAGATGGTCCCTGGCAACATGAAGGAAAAAATACACTTGACCGTGGGGCCCATAAAAGCATAATTTATAACTATATCACTCTCCCAAAAGATGTGTAACGCCATGTCAGCATTAGGTATATCTTCCCCTAACATTAATTTGAGTGTTCAATTGGAATATAATTTAATTTGAGTGTCCAAATGAAAATTTTGGACAAGTTTAAAAGGCTATGTATTCAGCCAAAAAATCAAAAGGTTGGTTATTCAATTGTATGTTATTCGGAATCCTTGATTATTTCTTTTGTCAGTCAAAGCCATGCATTAATTTACTGCTCATCCTCTATAACCTTTTTTCTTTATTTCTTCCTTTGACTATGCGACTGTTATTGTCAGGTAAATAATTGAAACGAGCCGATAAAATAAATTAAAGAAGGAAAGAATTAATGTCGTCTACGATTCTACTGCTACGTTAAGGGCTCTAACGACTCGAATTCAATACCAATTTAATTCTGGTGCTTTTTGATCCAGATCACTAATCAACAGACTATTGCAGTGGCATAAGGCAGTGGGTGCACGTGGCAATTCAGTAACAACAACTGCGTCTCAACAAAAAATTTACTGCATATACGCATCATCCATATTGTTTCCACACCATTTTTGGACCGCTTCATATTACTACTACAAAAAATCATCTTTTGGCACAAATTAGAGATTTCTGTAAAGTAAGAACTGATTCTTTAAATCTCACACCTAATATCCACTATCATACAATCTCTAACCAATACTTAGGAGACTCTTGTTGAGCAAATGTAAGTATGATAATACGAGTGTTTTAGTTTCCTTGTATGTTAATTATTCTTCGCTAAGTATACTTGTTGGAAGAAACTTTTCTATTCTTCGTAGGAACGTTGTGCAGATTCGTGGTACTCATCAATAAAACTAAATTACACAATCTATTGTGGGAAATAAATAGCCATTTGAGTAGCTACTAGCTAGGTTACCGTGGGAGGAATTGAAATAATACATTTTTAATTTTTTTGAAAATTAACAAAGAAATACTACTATTGCTAGTTTCAATACAATACTCCTTCCGTCCCAAATTAATAGTCACTTTAGCTAAAACAACAATATTCAAATAATTATCACTTTAGGAATTTAAGACTAAATTTATTTTTTATTGTCAATTATACCCTTAATATTATAAGTAGTAGTTCTTTTTAATACTGCTCAATTCTCAAAAAATATTTCAGGGATAACTTAGTAAATTATACTTTATATTTATGTTTACGCGTAAAACGGTATAGTTGAATTTATACGTGATTTATAGACAAGCGAATCGATTTGATCCCAAAATGATAAATAAATTAAATAAAAATGAAAGACTTAGCATTGAAATCGAGATAAGATAGCAGATAACTTGGTTCCGGGAGTAGAGCTTCCGTAGGCAATAATAAAACCAATAAACAAGAATAAAGTGTTATTGAGCTTAGAATAATGTGTAGCATAAGTTTGTCAGAAAATTCGTGTCCTTACAATGGTTGTTGAAACCCCTATTTATAATTGCACCTAAGGAATAAGGTCCTAGGTTCAAGCCCTCTTAAATAATAATTATGGGGGCCATTGAAAAATGTGTAACGGCAGGCTATGAATGCCATAATCCTCTATAACGGACTGTATATTTAATATTGTAGAATATTTTTCATTTAATGTTACCGGGTGGCAAGCACTCATTTGTCTTCATTAGCAATCTTCCCTTCGAGGGCTCTCTGGTGCTAACCGAAGCTGTTGCCATCGGTCTTGGTTTCCACATGTCTCACTTTCTATCTATCAATGGTTCCACGTGTCGCTCTATTATACGAGTATTTAATATGAACCGATTTACCCTATACAGATAGTCCCCCAGCTTTCTGGTGGCACATCCCTGTGTCATCGGGAAGTTGGTGAAGGTACCTTTCTTGGCGGAAAACTTTCTGACCCCCTCTCAAAAGTTTCTGATGCTTGATTAGACGCACGCCTCTCCGCATTTAATGCCTCGAACACGCTTCATCCCACGATTTAGTAATACTTTCGCCGATTCTCGAGGTAATCATGACCTCGATTTTAGTCGCATATTCCTTAACTTATACGCTTCATCCTTATTCTTTTACATTTCACAATTTTTCAAAGATCTCTTAACTTCTTTGCATCCAACTTTTCCTGGTTTTTACTCCTCTTTGATCTTCTTTTTCAAAGAACTCTTATTTTCATCTGCTAATCATGGCCTCTTCTTCCAAGAACTCAAGCTCTTCAAAAAATAAAGAAAGCACCGATGATGTTGCTCCTCCTACAGTGACCACCATAATCCCCAGAAAGCTTAGTACAACCAAGGATTTTGACAGTGACCACCTTTATTCCCCCGAGATTTTTATTGGGGGAATGATAAACTTCAGCAAATGTGATAACCATGCTTTGCACACAAGCATGGATGATGACAACAATCGTGGATGGATGGAGCGGTTCATTGTAATTGCGACTAGGGATATCATCCCGGCCACAACTTCATCTTTTCCCGAGTCATGGAATCGTACACGTAAGTTCAACATCCGTCCTTTTTAAAGGTTGTTTCATGCTATTACTTGATCCTTCTCTTTTCATTATTTCAGCAACTCGGTGGACACCACATAGGTTTGAAGGCTTGGATCAGTGTGTCCAGAAGATTTTGGATGTCACCACGCCTGAGACACGCCGGTGAAAAGAACTGGCCCTTAAATACGGATGGAAGGCCAAAAATCATAGTAAGTTGATTCTCGAACTTATCTTGTTTTTATCTCACATATAAGAAAGTTGGCTAACTTTTCCTTTTGTTGAATTTAGGTCTTCTATAGGGCTCTATTACCGTCCTTGAGGAGGACATTTTGGCTGATCCCGCAGATGCAGCGAGGTTGCTGCAGGAGGTCTTCACCCTGAACGGGTGTCGCCGGACCTGCTTCCGGTGCAGGTGCTTCCTCTCGGAGTCCCCGGCCGAAGAACAAGCAACAAAAGAGGCGATGTTCCTCTACGACTGAGGGTAAAAATAAAAAGGTAAAGAGTGTCGCGCCCGAGCCAGCCGTAGATACCATGGTGATCGATAATGAAAGGGGAGCCAGTGATGAAGGGGGTTCTCTACATAGAAGACGATGACTTTCATCAGCTCAACAGAATGTTCAATTTGTTGATCTAGTTACACCAACCGAGGACGATGTTCATGCGCTCTGGGGAGAGTGTGATATATTGGAAGATGCCAACTCTCGCTTTCCGGCCCCGGTCGCTACTCCCAGTACCGTAAAGCTGGGTACCGGGCCCTTTTCGTCTTTGATTGATGAACAACCAATAACTAGCACTGATTTTGCCGCAGTTGCTTCTCAATCTACAATGCCATCAGCTTCATCTCCTTCCTCGCCAATCATGCCTTCTCCACCAGCAACTGCTACATCATCTCCACCGGTCGCAGAGACCCGAGTGGAGGATGTCCCTACTCCTTATTCCCCGATCCATGGGAATTTAGGGCATAACTATTCGCCCCCTTCCGAAGTTCCTCAGAGGAGGATGCGCGTTTCCTTCTCGGTCTCTACTGGGTGCCATCTGTTGTCGCGGCTGATGGAACTTGCTAATTACCTGAAGCCTCTGGCTTCAGATAAAGATAAGAATAAAATACATTCTCTCTCGGGAGAATGTATGATAAATAATGCCATGCACAACTCATCTGCGGTATGATGTTTATTCCCTCTACTGTTTCTTCTAGCTTTGCAATGATAGGATTTTTTATTTGAACATTTCCTTTTGCAGGCTAACTTTCTTGCTTCCGAGGGCCTTCAAAAGTTGATCATTTATAAAGAGAAACTCACATCCGAGCGGGATCAACTGTTGGCCAAACGAGATCAAATTGCTGCTCGCCTCCCGATACTGGAAGCACAAGCTATCGATGCCATTGAGTTGGAGGCTCGGATGCAGCAGAGCGAGAAAGAGGTGGTGATCCTCATCCAAGGGGCCGCCCTATTAAGGGTACACTTTCAAGAGGCCAAGGCAAAGTGGACCGTGGTCCAAAATGCTATTCTTGCTGCTGTCGATCGCGAGGCTGCCTCTATTGAAAGACTAAATAATTTGGAGGCAGCCTTGAACTCCAAAGCTGAAGAGGCCGCTGCTGCTGAGGATAAGCATGCCCGGATGAAAGAGAAGTATAGGAAGGTCGTGGAGCATAATAAAGTTTATAACTCCACTATCCGTGACCTTGACGTCAGCCTTCAGGCCGCTAGATCTGAGCGAAATAACCTTTTGACCGAGCTTGACCAGCTTAAGGAAGAGCTTCAGCGCCGAACGGCTTCCCTCATTGTTGAAAAAACATATTCTATGTATAGCATGAGGAGAAAAACCTTGGAAGAGGCCAAAGCGGGTGTAATTGACTTTGATGCCGAGATTTCCATGGCCCGTGAGCTGGAGTCAACTGCCCGAAGGGGTCTCCCGGTCCAACCTTATGCGACTGACTCTTCTGGTTCCGATTCTGAGTTCTCAGGAAGTGAGGAGGCACTTGAAGGGGATGATGATGAAGGTCAAGATCTTGAGTCGGTGACAGATCCACCTACTTCTCCTGGGGGCACGGATGCTTCTCTTCCATCGGGTTCTGGGGATGCAGTAGTTTAGCTTTTTTGCTTTTTTTCTTTTTTGTTTTCCACTTCATACTTTTGTACTTATGCTGCTTGGCACGTTTCTTATATAGAAGTACTTTTTTCGTTTAAGTATTGCGTAAATTTTTCTTTTTGCGTCGAGTTATACAAGGTTTCGTTTGTGTTTTTTCGGCGATAGTATTTGGATCCCGGGCAAGAATTCTTCTGGAACCAACCTTTTACTGTAAGGGTTTCATAAGAAAGGGCCCTCTTATGTTTACGGTGCTCCTGAAGAGGATGTCTCATGTTCATTTTGGCACTAGCATTTAAAGTACTTGATTAACTTTAAAAAGATAAAATTAATTCATCGTTCGGACAAGAAAAAAGATAAAAATAAAGGTCTTTACTTTATTCCTTTCATTTTCAAAAATACATAAGCATTCGTTGTGCTGAAAAAGAAATTGCCATTACTTGTGGCTATTTTGTACAAGTTGTTTCTACAGGGCTGGCCGCGCAGTCCCCGGTCCCGATGATACATCTTTGTTTCTAGATTATGTAGTCCTGGTATATGTGGCAGTCATATTTCCGTATTCTCATATCATCCCCCCATATCCTCATATCATTCCCCCAGTGTTCGAATGCGAAGAATGCGAATTTGAACACTAGAAGTCTTGTTCCTTTGAAGATCCCACTAGTGAATGGTTGGATAATCTTTGGTCTGATAACAAGCTTCACTTCCCATTAGGAACTTTTCTATAGAGCCAAAGGTTACCTAACCATCCCCCAATGACTTGCACCGTGAACGATCGGGTAACCTTTGGCTTGATAGCAAGCTTTATTTTCTGGTAGGAACTTGCTATCGAGCAAAAGACTATCTAACCGTCCCGTAGTGGCTCGTTGCTTTCATGCCTTGTCATTTAAAGGTCTTATTTGTGCTGACGGTGCTTTCTCCATAGTATGCTTTCCGTTGCTACCTAGTTAAAAACCTTGCCAGAAAAACCTAATTGGGAGAAAAACTGGACGAAGGAAAAAAGAGTGTAGCACATACTTTCAGTATAGGCGGTGCGGTGCTCATCATCAGGTGTGCCACATTCCACTTGCTTGGAAATTTTACTCCGTCTTGATTTTCCAATTCGTATGATCCTTTCCCGATGACAGCTGAAACCCGGGGCCTTTCGACGTTGGACCCAACTTTCCTGCATTGAGCTCTCATGTATTTGGAGTCACTTTTCTTAAAACCCAGTCTCCCACTTTGAAAAAATAGAGGTTGGCTCTTCGGTTGTAATATATTTCCATTCTTATTTTTTGGGCCGCCATCCTTATATGCGTCAAGTCCCTGCATTCATCGAGCAGCTCCAATCTGACCAGTAATGCTTTGTTGTTTACTTCTTCGTCCGCCCGAAAGTATCTCATGGTAGGTTCTCCTACTTCTACCGGGATCAAGGTCTCTGCTCCGTATACGAGAGAAAAAAGTGTCTCCCCCATACTTGATTTGGCCGTTGTTCGGCACGCCCATAGCACTCCCGGTAGTTCTTTGAGCCATTTGCCTTTAGCTGCTTCCAATCTCTTTTTGATATTTTGAATAATCACTTTATTTGTCGATTTCGCTTGGCCGTTTGCGCTCGGGTGGTATGGCGATGATGTGATTCTTCTAATTTTCAAGTCTTCAAGGAACTTTGTGACCTTTTCGCCTGTAAATTGTGGCCCGTTGTCGTAGGCTATCTCTTTCGGTATCCCGAACTTGCAAATTAAGTTCTTCTATAGGAAATCAACTACTTCACGCTTGCCGATTTTCTGGTAAGGACCTGCTTCAACCCACTCAGAAAAGTAGTCAGTTAAAACAAAAAGAAATCTTACCTTACCAGGAGCCGGCGGCAACGGACTAACTATGTCCATCCCCCATTTCATGAATGGCCAGAGCGACAAACCGAGTGCAATGGATCTGTCGGTTGATGCACCAACGGTGCGTGGCATTGACACTTATCGCATTTCTGAACATAAGTCTCAGCGTCTTGTTCCATCCGGGGCCAGTAGTATCCTGCCCTAATTAGTTTTAATACCAAGGAATCCGCGCCCGAGTGATTCCACAGATTCCTTTGTGAACTTCTCTCATGACGTAATTAGCTTCGGAGGATCCTAAAAATTGGGCCAGCAGGCTTGGAAAGATTTTCTATATTGTTGACCTCCCCTGAAGCAGTATTGGGCTGCTTTAGTGCGCAGCGCTCGGGATGCCTTGGGATCTTCGGGTAATTTTCCGGGCTCGAGATAGTCAATGATCTCATTCCTCCAGTCCAGACCAAATTGGTTGCGTTTACTTCATAATAGTTGTTCACATCCAATATCGAATGCATAAGCTGCACGACCGTACCGAAGTCTGATCCCTTCATTTCCGTGGACGAGCCCAGATTGGCCAGTGCGTCTGCTTTCGCATTTTTTTCCCTAGGAATATGGGTTATTGACCATTCCCTGAACCATGCAAGCAGAGCCTGGACTTTCATTACATATTGTTAGATGTGTTCTTCTTTGGCATCGAAGATTCCGTAGACCTGATTTACTACCAGTTGGGAATCACATTTGATTCTATGACCTCGGGATCCAGTCCCCGGGCCAACTCGAGTCCTGTAATTAAGGCCTCATACTCCGCTTCATTGTTAGTCAAGGGAACAGTTCTTATGATCTGCCTCAGGGTTTCTCCCAAAGGCGTGATTAACACTACATCGAGCCCAGACCCTTTCACGTTGGAAGCTCCGTCCGTGAACAAGGTCCAAACTCCCGATGTCGATTCCGACACCATTACCGCTTCTTTGCTGTCTAGGACTAAAATCGTCCACAAAGTCGGCCAATACTTGTGACTTGATCGCAGCCCTAGGTTTATACTATATGTCAAATTCACTCATTTCGACTGTCCGCTAGGCCAGTCGACCTGAAAGTTTAGGTTTGTGAAGTATATTCCATAGGGGAAAGGTTGTCACCACATCAATCGGGTGACACTGGAAATAAAACCTAAGCTTTTGAGCGGCGACTACGAGAGCTAGGGCCAGTTTTTTGAGGTGTGGGTAGAGAGTTTCCGCCCCCATTAAAATATTTACTAACATAATAAATAGGAGATTTCGTACCGTCGTCTTCACGAACTAAAATGGCGCTTACTGCTACCTCCGAGACTGCTAAGTAAATCAGCAGTTGTTTGCCTTCTTTCGGTTTCAATAGTAATGGAGGGATCGATAAATAAATTTTCAAATCTTTCTGAGCCTGCTGGCACTCCAGAGTCCATTCGAAGTTGTTCTTCTTCAGAAGTGAGAAGAAGTGATGGCACTTTTCTGAAGACCGAGAAATGAATCTGCTTAAAGCAGCCAGTCTTCCTGTTAACCTCTGGACCTCTTTCATATTTGACAACTAGTTGAGAATGTCTTCGATGGCTTTAATTTTATCGGGATTGACTTCGATCCCCCTTTGTGACACTGGCAACCCTAAGAACTTACCGGAGCTGACTCCGAATGCACACTTTTAGGGGTTAAGCTTCATGTTGTGCTTCCTTAGGATGTCGAAGATTTCTTGGAGGTGTTTCAGATGATAACCTGTGTTCAAAGATTCAACCAACATATCATCTATGTAAACTTCAATTGTTTTCCCTATTTGTTTTTCAAACATTTTGTTCACGAGCCTCTGATAAGTGACTCCGGCGTTCTTAAGCCCTAAAGGCATCGCATTATAGCAATATGTGCCAAAGTTTGTTGTGAACAAAGTTTTTTCCTGATCATACGGGTTCATTTTGATTTGATTGTACCCGGAATAGGCATCGAGAAAACTCATCAACTTGTGCCCAGCTGTTCCATCAATCATTTGATCAATGTTTGGCAATGGGAATGAGTCTTTTAGGCACGCCTTATTCAGATCCTTATAATCTACGCACATGCAAAATTTATTATTCTTTTTGGAACTACTACTACATTAGCTAGCCAATCAGGATACTTTACCTCCCTGATTGAACCGATATCAAGCAATCGAGTTACCTTTTCTTTGATAAATTTATTCCTGACCTCGACAATATGATGTTTCTTCTGCCTTACCGAAGGGATGTTAGGATCCAGGCTTAACTTTTGCGCAGCCACCTCTGGCGGGATACCTGTCATAGCCGCATGCGACCACACAAAATAGTCAATATTAAATTTAATAAATGCTATAAATCCTGACCTGAGCTCGGGGTTTAATCCTATCCCCAAGTGAAACTTCATCTCCAAGAACTTTTCGAACAGTGCGACTTGCTCGAGCTCTTCCGCTGTGGATTTGGTTACATCTGTTTCTTCTGGTACCTGGAAGTATCTTGGTACCTGATAGGATTCTGGCGACTCCTCTCCCTGGTTAACTTCGTTCGGCTCGGGAGCAGGCATCGATTCCTGTAATTGCTATGCCACATGCTCCTTCCCTTTGCTACTGGAAACTGAGATCGTGTTCATCTCCCTTGCCGCCGGTTTGTCTCCTCTTATATGTTTAATTCCCTCCGGAGTTGGGAATTTCAGAAGTTGATGGTATGTTGACAGCACATCATTCATCTCGTGTAGACACGGTCTTCCAAGAATAATACTGTAACCCATATCGCCGTCTACTACTTCAAAAAGGGTCATCTTCATTACCCCTTCGGCATTCGTAGGCAGCAGAATCTCCCGTTGGGTTGTCATACTTCCTAAATAAACCTGGTGAAGAACTTTGTGGTAAGAATGATACTTCCGGTCAACTTAGCTTGGTCCAGCTCTGCATTGAATAATATTGGTTGAACTTCCTGGGTCCACCAAAACACGTTTAATTTTAAAATCTAAAACGTTAAGAGAAATTACCAGGGCATCGTTGTGCGGTAGTAGGAGTCCATCTGCGTCTTCCTCCGTGAAGGTGATGTCATCTTTGATGACTTCTCAGAGTCTCTTGCTATGGGTCACAGATACCTTTATCTTTTCTGCTACTGAAAAGGTTACACCATTAATCACGTTCCACCCAAAAATTATGTTGATTGTTAGACGATGGGGATCTACTATAGTTTTTTAGGGTTCTGCGTTATCCCGATTGCGGCCATAATTCTTCTTAGCCCAGTCGCCACCTCCTTGCGCAGATGTTGGTAGTCCCCGATCCGGTGGTCGTTGGTCCCATGGCACTCGCACCATAGATTAGGATCCCTCCAACTAGGGTCGGATCTCATCGGCCTCGGGAACTATTCTTCCTTAATGTTCATCGTAGCCGACACTAATTCCACTACGCTGACGTTGAAATTGAATTCGGACAACCTGACGTAGGTAGGGTCCCGGGGGCATGACACCTCTTTGTGTTGGAACAATCTACTATTCCGACCTCGATCTGCTCTCCTATCGGTAGCGAACCTAGCTGCCGACCAAAAACCTCTGCCACATCCTTCGGCCCTTTTGTAAGGTAAAAAATGACCCTAGGAAGACTGTCGGTCTGCGTTGAAATCATCCTTCAACTTTTACTTATTCTTCTCTTTGTCCCGACCTTTGGTTGATGCCGGAAAACCGAGCTGGTCATCCTCAATTCTTATCTTTGACTTGTATCGGTTGTGAACATCTACCCATGTTGTTTCCTGAAACTCGAGCAGACTTTCTTTCAGTTTCCGGGAAGCATCAGAACTCCTCGGATTCAGCCCTTTAGTAAATGCCTCAACTGCCCCTTCATTTGGCACGACCGGTAGCAATATCCTCTCCTTCTAAAACCTGGTCATGAACTCCCGCAGCAATTCGGACTCCCCTTGTGCAATTCTGAATATGTCGGCCTTTCGGGCATGTAGCTTCCTGGCCCCGCCATGGGCCTTGATAAAAGAATTTGTGAGCATCTCGAAGGAATCTATGGAGTGCTCAGGTAAAAGTGAGTATCATGTTAGGGTCCTTTTCGTGAGGGTCTCCCCGAACTTCTTCAACAAGACTGATTCAATTTCGTGCGGTGCTAAGTCATTTCCTTTCACCGGCATTGTATAGGTGATGATGTGCTCCTGAGGATCCGAAGTCCCATCATATTTTGGCACGTGTGACATTTTGAACCGCTTCAGTATCAACTCCGGTTCCAAGCTTGGTTTGAACGGCAACTAGGTGTACTTCTTTGAGTCACGTCCTTTCAACACCGACGGTGCACCCGGGCATTTATTTTCCTCATAAATCGCATGAGTTTGAGTTTAAAGGGACCATTCTCATTGTTGTTACCAGATCCGCTGTTGTTCACCCCGGCCCTATCGAAGCCAACCTCAACCCTCGAGGTGTTGTTATCAGCCCTTTGTGCTGTTTGGTTTACGGAGCACCGGGAGGAACTGGACCTCTTCCATTTGCGTTGTTGGAAGCACCCAAAAATGCTTGCTTCAACTCTGTCATGACATGATCTTGTCATGAGAGATGGCCCATAATAGCCCTTTGTTGCTCCCTTAAGATTCTCACTGTTTCCACAACGTGCTCGTCTTCAGCATCATAAGGAGTTGCCTCTCGAACGTGCTGTGGATATTGTCCGTCATGGATCGGCGTGACTACGCTCTCCTCATTGCAGGTATCATTGATCGAATCTTCGTATTGAGGCTGATTTCCTTCGGCCTCAACGTTGTGCCTAATGTTGACATTGTTATATACCATTTTTTATGAATTTTTGCTAAGAAATAAAGAATTTAAACAGGTTAGTAATAGATGCAAGGATCAACCCAATTATCCATGTCTAATTCGGTAGGCGCCAAACTGTTTACCCGTAAAATGGTACAGTTGAATTTATATGTGGTTTATAGACAAGAGAATCGATTTGATTCCAAAATAATAAATAAATTAAATAAAAATGCAAGACTTAGCGTTGAAATCGAGATAAGATAGCAGATAGCTTGGTTCCGGGAGCAGAGCTTCCGTAGGCAATAATAATACCAATAAACAAGAAATAAAGTGTTATTGAGCTTAGAATAATGTGTAGCATAAGTTTGTCAGAAAATCCAAGTCCTTACAATAGTTGTTGAAACCCCTATTTATAGTTGCACCTAGGGAACGAGGTCTTAGGATCAAGCCCCTCTTAAATGACAATTATGGGGGCTATTGAAGAATGTGTAACGGCATGCTATGAAATGCCAAAATCCTCTATAACGGACTGTGTATTTAATATTGCAGAATATTCTTCATTGAATGTTACCGGGTAGCAGGCACTCGTTTATTTTCATTAGCAATCTTCCCTTCGGGGCTCTCTAGTGCTAACCAAAGTTGTTGCCCCCAGTCTTGGTTTCCACCTGTCTCAATTTCCATCTATCTCTGGTTCCACGTGTCGTTCAATTATTTGAGTATTTAATATGAACTGATTTTACCCTATATAATTTATTATTTTCTTAATGACATAAAAATAGCTAAATCAACAGTTAAAATGCGACGGAGGTAGTGATATGCAACAACTTTAAGATTATCATTGGCAACAAAAAGAGGCTAGCCCCTAGGAAATTTACTCTAGTTTATACTCGGAAGTAAAAGAGGTTAAGAAGGTATATGGTATGGACTTCATCTATAAACATAGGTGCTTGTATAAGGGGGATTGGTTGAATTTAGACAAGTAAATATAACTTGATATAAACATTGAAGAATGCGAGTAAAAGAAAAAACATTCTCCTCATTTTTCAGGCTAATCTCGTCCCAGAAAAGGAGTTTACAATATGTCGACTTGCTTTCCTCTTTTCTCTTTTTAATTTTCTCAGCTAATGAATTAGAATTTCATATTATCATGTTATTGGCTCTAGTAAGTGTCGGAGTCGACCCCTCATTACTACTTCTTCGAGGTTAGACTAGATACTTACTGGGTACATATTATATATGTACTCACGCTACACTTCTATACTTAATTGTACAGGATCTGAGGCAGGTGCATCTGGTTACCAGTCTTGTGTGCAGATTTGATCCCCATCTCGAGACTTCACAGTGAACTTCCTTCCGAGACGTTCTGCAGCAGCTGGAGTCTCCCTTATGTTTTATTTTTTTTCTGTCTATTTCCTTTCAGACAGGAGGCTAGTGTCCTTTTGTATATTCTATTAGATTGCCCACATACTTGTGACACCAGGTCTTGACACACACACTAGTAGACTTATGATTTTGGATTTTCTTACATGATTACGATTTGTATTCGTTTGATTCCGTTTAATTATGTCACATTCACAAATTTCTAAATCTCTTTAACAAATAAGGAAATGTTATCCACTTAGTATTTTGTTTAAACGGGAAACCATTAGTTTGATCAGTGTTGGCTTGCCTAACAATGGTGTTGGACGCCATCACGGCCTAAAATGGAATTGGGCTGTGACAATATGGTATCAGAGCACTAGATTCACGTAGGTCTCACAAGTTATTGGCAGACCTAGTAGAGTCTTGCAGATCGGTTCGGAGACGTCCGTACTTATCTTCGAGAGGCTATAGGGTGTTAGGAAACTACTCTTTATTCAGCTCCTATCGTGCAGTTTGTGGTATACTAAAACTCTTTCTCTCATTCTCTCACTAATGATGAGGACGCGTACGGCGGAAATTCCAGACCTGGGAGGAGCTGTCTCGCCCCTCCCCCGCGTTGCTAGAGGCCGAGGTAGAGGCCGGGGGAGGGCACCGGCCCAAGGTAGGGGATGAGGGCGTCCTAGAGCTACCCCAATAGCACCACCAACGGATCCAGTGGAGGATCCCATCATTGAGGAGCAGGGCGATGTGCCCGCCGCAGAGCCAGCCCCGGTAGATTTCATGTCAGCACTGGGTTTTTAGGAGGTCATGGGCCGTATGATGCGGTTCATGGACACTATGACTCAGGCTGGTTTATTTTCAGCAGACCCAGCTATATCTCAGGCTGGAGGGGGAGCACAGACCCCTACTGCCCAGACTCCGGGGCATGCAGCTATAGTATATCAGACTCCGGGTACACTGTCCGTCGGCGGAGCCCAACCAGTTAAAGCGGTTGCACCTGAGCTTAGATCAGCTGCGGACGGCGATCCGCAGAAGCTATTTGACAGATGGACTAAGCTACACCCTCTTATCTTCGAGGGTGAGCGGTATGAGGATCCCCATGACTTCATTGACCGGTGCAGGGACAAACTGCACAACATGAGGATATTGGATTCCCATGGGGTGGATTTCACTACTTTTCAGCTGGAGGGCAGGGCCCGTAGATGGTGGCAGTCTTATCTACTCGGCAGACCAGTGTGTTCTCCTCCCATGACTTGGGACCTGTTTACACAGCTTTTCTTAGACAGGTATATTCTACCCTCTCAGAGGGAAGAGTTGTGAGGTCAGTTCGAGCAGCTTGGGCAGTGTCAGATGTCAGTGACCGATTATGAGGCGAGATTCTCTGAGTTGTCTTGCCACGCACTTATGATACTTCCTGCCGATGCAGAGAGAGTGAGGAGATTTGTTGCGGGGTTGCACCCGGTATTCGGGCTAGTATGGACCGGGAGGTTGAGATGGGTTTTGATTATCAGCTAGTAGTGGAGATTGCTCGGAGGATTGAGGGCTACCGCCAGAGGGGTAGAGATCAGATGCAGCAGGACAAGATGACCTATTTCTCTAGAGAGTTTAGAGGTGCCCCGGATAGGGGCAAAAGTCAGTTTGGGAGGGGTCAGCCTAGCAGGCCCACATATCCAGCACTACCACCTCCTCGGGTTGCTCCAGCGCGACCTTATTTTAGTGCTATGCCAGAGAGTTCTTATCGCCCACCAGCTCATCAGGGTTCTTCCAGTGCCTATTTCAATGCCATGCCGGAGAGTTCATACCACCCACCAGTCGTCCAGGGTTCTTCTAGTAGGTATTCAGGCCATCAGGGTCAGACTTCGGGGCAACACTCTATGGTACCGAGGGGTTGTTACGAGTGTGGAGATCCGGGTCACATGAAAAGAACTTGTCCCATACTTTAGGGCAAGGCAGTACAACAGGGTCATCAGCCCATGATTGCAGCACCAGTTGTCCGACCACCCAAAGGTAGGGGATAGACGGGTAGGGGTCGTCCTAGAGGTGGAGGCCAGGCAGGGGGAGGTCAACCAGTTATTGTTCAGCCAGGTGGAGGCCAGCCAGCCGGTGCTCCAGCTAGATTCTATGTTTTTCCGGCCAGACCAGATGCAGTGGCCTCAGATGCCGTGATCACAAGTATTATTTCTGTCTGCGGTAGGGATTCTTCGGTGTTATTTGATCCAGGGTCTACCTATTCATATGTATCATCTCTGTTTGCTCATTTCCTAGATATTTCTCGTGAGTCCTTGGGTACTCATATTTATGTGTCCACTACTGTGGGTGACTCTATGGTTGTGGATAGGATCTATCGGTTTGTGTGGTCATATTCTGTGGTTACGAGATTAGAGAGGACCTTATGTTACTTGATATGACCGACTTTGAGGTCATCCTAGGCATGGACTAGTTATCCCTATATCACGCCATCCTTGATTGCCATGCAAAGACTGTTACCTTAGCAATACCAGAGTTGCCTAGATTGGAGTGGAAGGGTTCGTTAGTCAGTACATCTAGTCGGGTTTTCTCTTTTCTGAAGGCTCGACATATGGTCGAGAAGGGTTGTTTGGCTTATCTAGCCTATGTTCGGGATACCACCGCAGAGTCTCCGACGATTGATTCAGTGCCAGTAGTCCAGGAGTTCGCCGATGTGTTTCCTTCTGATCTTCCAGGCATGCCACCAGATCATGATATTGATTTCTGTATTGACTTGGCTACGGGTACCCAGCCTATATCTATCCCACCATACCGTATGGCTCCGAAAGAGTTGAAGGAGCTGAAGAAGCAGCTCGAAGAGTTGTTAGCAAAGTGGTTTGTCAGACCAAGTGTATCACCTTGGGGTGCACCAGTGTTATTTGTAAAGAAGAAAGATGGAACTATGCGGATGTGCATTGATTACCGCCAATTGAACAAAGTTACCATTAAGAACAAGTACCCGTTGTCGCATATCGATGATTTGTTTGACTAGTTGCAAGGTTCTAGGGTGTTCTCTAAGATCGACTTGAGGTCGGGGTATCATCAGTTAAAGATTCGGGACTCAGATGTTCCAAAGACTGCTTTCCATACTAGATATGGTCATTATGAGTTTCCTGTGATGTCCTTTGTTTTGACCAATGCCCCAGCGACGTTTATGGATTTGATGAACAGGGTGTTCAGACCTTATATTGATTTGTCCATCATTGTCTTCATTGACGACATCTTGATCTACTCATGTAGCCTGGGGGAGTACGAGCAGTATTTGAGAGTAGTGCTCTAGATTTTATGGGAACAGAAGTTGTATGCTAAGTTCTCCAAGCGTGAGTTTTGGTTAGATTCTATGGCATTCTTAGGGCATGTCGTATCAGGCGAGGGCATTAAGGTGGACCCCAAGAAGATTGAGGCGGTTCAAAGTTGGCCTCGTCCTACTTCGGCGACTGAGATCAAGAGTTTCTTGGGGCTAGCAGGTTATTATTGCCGATTTGTGGAGGGCTTCTCATCCACTGCAGCACCTTTGACTAGATTGACCCAGAAGGGTGCTCCGTTCCATTGGACCGATGATTGTGAGGCAAGCTTTCAGAAGCTCAAGACAGCTTTGACTATAACACCAGTTCTAGTGTTGCCTTCCGGTTCGGGGATGTATACGGTGTATTGCGATGCTTCACGCGTTGGTTTGGGTTGTGTATTGATGCAGGAGGGGCGAGTTATTGCATATGCTTCACGTCAGCTGAAGCCCCATGAGAAGAATTATCCTGTGCACTATTTAGAGTAAGTCGCGATTGTTCATGCTCTTAAGATCTGGAGGCATTATCTATATGGGGTACCTTGTGAGGTTTATACTGATCACCGCAGTGTGCAGCACTTGTTCAAGCAAAGGGATCTCAATTTGAGGCAGCGCAGATGGCTTGAGTTACTAAAGGACTATGACATTACTATTCTTTATCATCCGGGCAATGCGAATGTAGTCGCGGATTTCTTGAGCAGGAAGGCAGAGAGCATGAGTAGCTTGGCATTCATTTCAGCAGAAGAGAGGCCACTAGCTTTGGACATTCAGTCCTTGGCCAACAGACTTGTAAGGTTGGATATTTCAGAGCCCAGCCAAGTTCTTGCATGTGTTGTTGCCCAGTCTTCATTATTGGAGCAGATCAAGTCTCGACAGTTTGATGATCTGCACTTGGCAGTTCTCAGGGAGACGGTACTACAGGGTGTTGCCAAGGAGGTTTATATTGAGGATGGTGTCCTGCGACTCTGGGGTCGTCTATGTGTTCCTAATGTCAATGGCTTGAGGGAGAGGATCCTAGAGGAGGCACACAGTTCTTGATATTCCATTCATCCAGGTGCTACGAATATGTATCGGGACCTGAGACAACATTATTGGTGGCGGCGGATGAAAAAAGACATAGTTGAGTATGTATCTAGGTGCTTAAATTGCCATAAGGTTAAGTGTGAGAACCAGAAGCTAGGTGGCTTACTCCAGCAGATGACTATACCAGAGTGGAAATGAGAGTGCATTACTATGGACTTCGTAGTTGGGTTGCCACGGACCTTGCGGAAGTTCGATGCAGTTTGGGTCATTGTTGATAGGTTGACCAAGTCAGCACACTTCGTTCCAGTTGCAACTACTTATACTTCAGAGAGGTTGGCCCAGATTTATATTCGGGAGATAGTTCGGTTGCACGATGTGCCTGTTTCCATCATATCACACAGAGGCCCTCAGTTCACTTCGCATTTCTGGAGAGCCGTACAGAGTGAGTTGTGGACCCGTGTAGAGCTCAGCACTGCGTTTCATCCATAGACCGACGGGCAGTCATAGCGGACAGTCCAGATCTTAGAGGACATGCTTAGAGCATGTGTGATTGACTTTGGGGGACAGTGGGATCAGTTCTTGCCTTTGGCCGAGTTTGCTTACAACAACAGTTATTAGTCCAACATCGAGATGGCTCCATTTGAGGCTTTATATGGTCGGCGATGTCGTTCTCCTATCGGGTGGTTTGAGCCTGGCGAGGCTAAGTTATATGGTACTTATTTGGTGAAGGTAAAGTTGATTCAGGAGCGACTTTGCACCGCACAGTCCAGACAGAATAGTTACGCGGATCAGAAGGCGCGTGATATGTCATTTATGGTAGGCTAGAAGGTTCTCTTGAAAGTCTCACCGATGAAGGGTATTATGAGATTCGGGAAGAATGGAAAGCTGAGCCCCAGGTTTATAGGCCCATTCGAGGTGTTGAGGCGAGTTGGGGAGGTTGCTTATGAGCTTGCTTTACCTCCCAGCCTATCAGGGGTTCATCCGGTTTTTCACATGTCTATGCTCCGGAGGTATCACGTCGATTTGTCACATGTGTTAGACTTCAGCACTATTCATCTAGATAAGAGCTTGGGTTATGAGGAGGAGCCAGTTGCCATCGTTGCTAGACAGGATCGCCAGTTGAGATCCAAGAGGATTTTCGCGGTAAAGGTCCATTGGAGGGGCCAACCAGTCGAGGAGGCGACATGGGAGTCCGAGGAGGACATGCAGAGCAGATATCCACACATATTCAGCACTTCAGGTATGATTCTAAACCTGTTCCCCTAAATAAGACTTCCCATACATGCGTTTACTGTTTTATGACTTACGGGTATGGTTAGTTCGGGATTTGGAAGGGTTCAGGTTGAAATCGGAACACTTGGCTCCTTAAGGTTGGCTTAAAGGCCAAGTTTGACTTTGGTCAACATTTTGAGTAAACGACCTCGGAATCGAGATTTGGCTGTTCCAATAGGTTCGTATGATGATTTCGGACTTGGGCGTATGTTCCGATCGGGTTTTGGATGACCCTGAATCATTTCGGTGTCTAATAGTGAAAGTTGGTTCTTGAAGGTTTTAAAAGTTCTTTAAATTTGGTTTAGAGTGGGTTTTGGTGATATTGAGGTCCAAATAAAATTCTGAGATCGGGAATAGTTTTGTAATGTCATTTAAGACTTGCACGTAAAAATTTGGTATCATTTCGAGTAGTTTAAGTACGATTCGGCGCATCGGAAGTAAATTGAAGAACGTGAAATTCTTAAGTTTGATTCAATTGGTTTTGGGGTGCGATTCTTAGTTTTAATGTTGTTTCGGGTGTTTCGAGAGTTCGAGCGAGTCCGTTTTATGATTCCAAACTTGTTGGTATATTCGGGCAGGGTCCCGGGGGCCCTGAGTGTCAATCGGACGAGGTTCAGACCAAGATGAGAATTTGGAGCAACAGCAGATGCACCAGATCTGTCAAAACCGCACATGTGCTTGGTCAGCCGCAGGTGCGAGCTCGCAGGTGCGGGCTAAGCCTCGCAGAAGCGGCCAAAGGAGGGCATCCCAAGTTCTGCAGATGCGGCCCATCCTCCGCAGAAGCAGGTACCCGTCCACAGAAGCGATCCCAGCCGGCCCAGTGAATTTTGCGTAAGCGGACCCTTGTCCGCAGAAGCGAGGGCGCAAGTGCGGAAACCGTTGGGGGCAGTGAGCCTCATTTATTACGGGTTAGGACCATTTTTATCACATTGCTTCTTCCACTCTTGGGCGATTTGAGAGCTTCTAAGGAGGGGATTTCGACCTAGCTTTGTGAGGTAAGTAATTTCTTTTAAATATGAGTTTAGTACATATATTATGGGTAGATTTCCACATGAAAATTGGTAGAAATCATGGGTTGAGATGAAAAACCTAGGGTTTAATAAAAAATGAGATTTTACCACAAAAATGATTATGAAACGTAGTGAAAATCATATATTGTGTTGCTAAGGTTATGGGTAATAACTTTCTTCAAAAATTGCCGAAATCCGGGCGTGTGGGCCCGGGGTGAATTTTAGGAATCTTGCAATTTTGGTTGGGTAATCACTTTAATAGTGGAGATATGAACTTTTGAGTATAGATTGATCGATTTATATAATGTTTGGCTAGTTCCGAGTCATTTGGCATCAAATTTGGAGGTTTGAGCGCATTCTTGAATTGGGAAGTAAGCTTTGAGACGAGGTAAGTCTCTTTTCTAACCTTGTAAGATAATATGTGTTGTTATTTGTGGAGGGGCTACGTATGCACGAAGTGACGAGAGTCCGTACGTAGCTACTATTCCTGTTTATGTCCGGATAGTTTTAGGTTTACACCATACTTATGGACACCATTATTTGATTATATTTGTTAACTGTATCAAATGGAACCGAGTTGAGGATTTTTAAGGATTTAAAAGCTTCAAGTCGAATTGTCTTTATTTTGAAAAGAATCAAGAAAGGGTTATGATTTATTGATAAATTTTTATTTGACTGTGTCGCATGTATGATCCACGAGCGGGGTAATAGATGTATCTATGATTTGCTTTGTTCGACCCTCGGCAGTGCACAGTTTATATTTATGTTGGATTGGGCCGAACGTCCTCGGTGGTATTTCGCGTGTGATAATAGAACTGGGAGTTCCTTTCATAATCGGTATAAATTTATTGTTTGTATGATCTTATGTTTTAAAGGAAGGAAGTGATTCAAGCTCTTAAATACTTATGAAGACTTGTTCAGTTATTTCTTGTTCTGAGTCTTATTGTTGTATATCATGAATAATTAAAATTTCATATTATCATATTATTGGCCCTAGTAAGTGTCGGAGTCGACCCCTCGTCACTACTTCTTCGAGATTAGACTAGATACTTACTGGGTACATATTATTTATGTACTCACGCTACACTTGTACTTAATTGTACAGGATCTGAGGCAAGTGCATCCGGTTACCAGTCTGGTGCGCAGATTTGATCCCCATATCGAGACTTCACGGTGAGCTGCCTTCCGAGACGTTCTGCAGCAGCTAGAGTCTCCCTTATGTTTTATTTATTTTTTTTGTCTATTTTCTTTCAGACAGTAGGCTAGTGTCCTTTTGTATATTCTATTAGATTGCCCACATACTTATGACACTAGGTCTTGGCACACACACTAGTAGACTTTTGATTTTAGATTTATTTATATGATTACGATTTGTACTCGTTTGCTTCCGTTTACTTATGTCACATTCGCAAATTTCTAAATCTATTTAACAAATGAGGAAATGTTATCCACTTAGTATTTTGTTTAAACGGAAAATCATTAGTTTGATAAGTGTTGGCTTGCCTAACAATGGTATTGGGTGCCATCACAGCCTAAGATGGAATTGGGTCGTGATATTTAGATAAACGACCACTCAAGCCTATCAAACGCTTTTTCTAAGTCGATTTTAAGGATCATATAGGCTTTAGAACCCTTGAAACAATTAAATCTAGCAAGGATTTCTTGGATAATAATAGCATTATCACTAATCCTTCTATTTTTCAAAAAAGTAGCTTGAAAAGGGCTTATAAGGCTGCTTAAGAAAGGCTTGATTCTATTGGAAATGATCTTGGTAATTATCTTATATATAGTGTTACATAGACCCATAGGTCTAAATTTTTTTAGGTTTTTGGCATTAGGAATTTTTGGGATAAGACATAACTATGTATCATTGATAGAATCAGAAAGAGATAGTGTAGAAAAAATATCATGGCAAAATTTTAAAACTGATTGACCTACTATTTTCCATTATTTTTGGGAAAAAAGGGGTGAAGTCCATCCGGGCCCGGAACTTTAAAAGGTTTGAAGGAGAAGACATCTCTAGTAATCTCACTATCTAGAAGAGGATTATGTAATTGGGATAGGTCAAGATTGCTAAAAGAAGTAGGGTCATTTTGGATGCTGAACCAGTTTGTGTGTAAGTGAGAAGTAGTGAACATTTCGGAAAAATAATTAAGAGTGAGACATCAGAGTTATGGTCATTAATCCATTGACCTTGGTCATTTTTAAAACTAGTAATATGGTTCCTTCTTCTCCTGTTGGTGGCAGTAATGTGAACAAATTTAGTATTTGCATCACCTTCATTAAGCCACATAATTCTAGATTTAAGTTCCTATAGTCTTCTTCTAACTTGAGGATATTATTATAGTCGCGTATTAAAGATTGTTCTAACTGTTGGAGGAAGTCACTAGTGATGTAATTAGAGGAGTTTTGAATACCATTAAGTCTAGCCAGCAGTCTCCTCTTTTTATTAAAGAGATCACCAAAAGTCTTTTTTTTCCAATCCAAAATATCATGTTTAAAGGAGAGAGTAGCATCACATAAGTCTTTGTCTTTCCAACTGGAGTTCACAACATTAATAAAATCCGGATGAGTACACCAAATAGATTCTAGCCTAAAAGATTTCTCTTGACTTATATTAGGCATAGAACTAAGGTTAATCAATATTGGTCTATGATAAGAGTGAGTTTTGGGCTAGTGAGTAACAGAGACTTCAGGAAAAAGACTAACCCAATCTTCATTGGAGAAGACCCTATCTAATCTTTCCATGATTAAATCTTTATTCCTTTTCCTATGATTTGACCATGTAAACTTACTCCCTTTAAACCCAAGATCAAAAAGATTACAATAATTTATACTAGACTAGAGTTTGCAGGACTTATTAAAACTAGCAGGCTTACCGTAAAATTTATCCTCGACCATTAGAACATCGTTGAAGTCACCTCCTACTAGCCACGACCCTTTATAGTTATCATAGATTTTTTTCAAATTGTTTCATAGAAGATTTCTATTGGCCTGATAAGTGTTGGCATAAATAGTAGAAAAAAGCCAAGAGTATCGATTAGGCAATATCTCGATCATTGCATGTATTTCAGGATTATGCCTAACAAAATTCTGGATAGTCACAGTGTTGTGATCCCATAAAATCACCATTCCTCCAGATCTACCCTCTGCATGGACTTCTATCATCTTCGTCAAATTAAAATCATTAAGAGAGGAGATATGGTTATCCATTCTAGTCTCAAGTAGAGCCAATAACCATGGCTTATGAGTATCCAATAGATTTCTAAAGTTCATACGAAAAGTTTAATTATTAGCACCCCTAACGTTCCGGATTATAAAACTTTTTGCTCTATTCATCATTGGAGTGTGTGGGATTTAGTTCAATAAATTGTTGTCCTCCAAATTGGAACTTTGGTCCCCCTCAGTGGTAGGTTTGATATCATGATGTAATTCTTCATTGACCTGTTTGATGGAGTTCTTGTGGCTATCGATCACTTGTACATATTCGGATGACAACTGAGAACATGCTTCTTGTCTATCCTCTCCGTGAAGTCCAACGTTGTGGCTTTTCATAGTTTTGAAAACTCTATGCGAGGTTTCTTGACTTGGTATGGAATTTTCTCTACTTCCTTGGCTTTGTTTGCGTCTCATTCTAGTGGATTGGGAAGGGGTGGGTCCTAAGTAGTTAGTGGAGTGTGTTGCATCTCCATAGGGGTTGGATTCAATGTATTCCGTAGTATTGTTGGTCGAGGCATTATGGAGTTTGTAAAACTAGTCTTTGTTGGAATAGTTATTGGACTTAGTTGACAGTTCAAGATTATGATTGATCCGGTCCTTCTCCGGCTTACAAGTAAGGGAGGTCTTGGTATTCTGAGATGAGTTAGGAATTACATGGTGTGTTTGATCTATATAGGTATAATCAGGTGATGAAGAAGAGCTAGGAGGATCTAATAGAGATCACATCTATATGCATGCATGAGTATTGCTTTTCCAAGAGAGAATTAGGAATTTGGTTTACATGCTCTTCAATTGCAACTTGGTCAATATTATTGTCCAAGATTTTCTCTTTGTTATTTTGATTTGAATCTTTGGATGGTACTAGGTTATTATTGGAGTTTTTAGGATTATAGTTCCTTGAATAAGAATTTTCGCTAATGGGAGAGGCTTTATGAGTGACTATATCAGAATACAACGGTTGTATAGTACCATCCATAGTTGAATTAATTGATGCCTTGTTAAGCATAGTTGGTGATGAAAGGGTACTATGCATAGATTGTAACGAAGCATCATTCGTAGTTTTAGATAAAGAAGAAACAGACAAGTGCATATTATTTGTATTGTTTATGCCAATATCATTAACATGAATCTTATTGGCCATAGGATTAAACATAGTAGGTAAATTATGAGTAGTGTCCTTGACATGTTTATTTGATGGCACGTTGTTGCCACTTGTAATTATAACACCATTAGGTTCATGCATACATTGGGTAGTATTATGGTTAGGAGTGGTTTTGTCTAAAATCATGTGCTCCTCTAAGCCTAAAAATTTATTTTTTATTTCTATCTGATTTATGGCTGGAGCAAAAGAAATATTAGTAGGAACAGAAGAAATAACATCAGTGGTAGGACTAGTAATAGTATATTTATCAATATATTGTAATTTCTGAGTATTGAGGTACTTACCTGTAGTAGCGTCGAAAATTTTAACATTTATACCTGGAGCTTGAGCTGCTTTGATGGGGCTAGTCCTCTGCTGTGAAGTATTTTTCTTCTTCTTATGAAATGTCACAGTTTACCACTCTTCCTCAGCTTTGTCTTCCTTTTTTTTATCTGGACATAAGTTGGTATGTTGAACTTCTAATGCTGAGTAGGGACAAATACAATGTAGGAGTATATGACCTAATTTTTTGCAGAATTTGCATAATAAACTATCTCCCTTATATAAAATAACTTGTTTGTGTGATCCAATAAAGATGTGGGTTTTAACTTGTTGATCCAGAGGGAGTTCAATGCATAGTCTTGCGTAACGACCTCGTAGAGTAGCAGATGTACATGCATCAATTTTTAACAATCTTTCAATTTTCTTTCCAATTTTTGTCAATATAATTCTATCATAAAATTCAGTTAGAAGTTGTGGAAGACGAACCCAAACTGCAGTAAAACTTTGTCTTGCGTGAGAGGCCATGAAGTTTGGTTTCCATTTTTGCACAGATAAGAAAAAACTATTGATAAACCAAGGTCCATTCTGAAGAGCCTTGATCACGTTCTCCTCTTTACTAAATTTAACAATATAATAATCTTCTCCAAGATCTATTAACGAAAATTTTTCAGTCGCTCTCCATAAATCTTGTATCTTTTTTTTGAGGTAGTGATGGAGGATTCTCTTACCCATAAGCTTGATGATAACTGAAAATTTCCAAGGCTCATAAATGCGTTGTATATCTTGGGGAGATAGCTGGATGGAGTTGTCTTCATTGATTTTTTCTGCTCCCGAATTATCACCATCGGCTGATATATTAATATCCATTGGACATGAGTAGGAGTGGATAAATGGTTAAAAGAAAACAGTTAACCACTCATATTATAAACTTAAAAATGGGTTGGATAATGAACTTTTTAAAAATGGGTCAAATATGGATTAAAACCATATTATTCATTTAGAAAATGGATAACCAATGGATAACTAATGGGTTTAAATTTTACATTTGTAAAGCCTCAAATTAGGGGCTGCTCAAGTTTGGGAGACTAGGAATTCTCTCAAAAGTGATCATATTCATGAAGCCATGCGTCGCTTAACCCGTTTTTTATCCGTATTAAATATGGATCGGGTCGGATAATTTATCCGTTTTTTCATTACCCGTTTTCAATCGAACCATATCCAACCCGACCCGCCCGTTTTGCCAGGAGATATTTTCTATGGCGTGTATGGTATCATAAATGCTATGCCCATTAGCAAGTAGTTTTTCTTTAAACGAGGGATTGGTCTTATCTATAGTTTGTTTTAATTCATTATTGGTAATATCAAGAGGTTTTGGGGGAATGGAAGAGGATTGCTGTTGATATTCTGGTTGGTTAGCCATTGTCAAGTAGTAGGGATGATGTTAATGGATTGTTTTAGACTTCTAGAGAGAAGGCAGAGTCTCTCTCTAAAACTTGATTTCTAATTTTCGTACTATGAAAATTAATATGCTTGATAATCACCTAGGCAATACTTTGACGGAAGAAGTATTGGACAATATATTAAATAAATTAAAGATAAAGATATCTTTATTCATTCAGAATAAACAATGCGAAGTATTCTGGGATGGAATAACCTTTATAGCTTGAATCAGAGAAAAGAAATAAAAAAGGAAAAGTAACAGAATTAAAGTTAAAAGATTATTGGATTTAATCAATACACTAAAATATAAAATATTTTAATAACTAATAGTGCTGTTGTACCAGGTTAGATATTGACATATTTTTATGTTACTGACTCCCATTTAACATGAAAAATCACTTATAATTATTTTAGATAATTTGATAATATATAAATATCTTCATATATAAAATTTGATAATTATGTTAGTGCACGTGAGTTTAGAACATAAACTATAAGCAGAAATGTGCTTGTTGGAAAAAATAAAAAATAATGCGCGTGTTTGAGCTCACAATTCATGGAACGACACGTCATCAAGTGAGTCCCGCAACTCTTCTCTCTCGTGACCAATGGTTGCCCACGTTTACAAATCTATCAATAATTAAAAGTAGAAGAAAAAGCACACATACCTACAAAATAATCAAGTGGCATTGTTAAAGACAAAATAAATTACCTTTTTAACTAAAAAATATTTTAAATTTTAAATTTTGAATTAATTGATTTCTGTATTTGAATAAATATAAATATCTTATAATTATTTATAATAAAAAATAAAATATAAAAAAAAACTACCCTTTCAAATTATGGAGTACTTTCAAATTGAAGTTTTAAAATCAATCTATAATTAAAAGTAGGCAAAAAAGCAATCTCATTAAGCCAAGTGGCATAACTATAAAAAATTAAGTGGTATTATTATTAGAATTATGATGAGAAAAGTCGTACATATACACATAACTAAAATCATAATAAATAAATAGTTATAAAGGAAGAATACTAAAAAATATATATTCAAGCGATAGCGTGAAATGTATATACTAATTAAATTTCTCATTTAAAAAATTTAGTTAATAAATAGAACTCATAATTTCATAATAAAAAATATAAAGATACTATTATGATATTATATATAAGACAAGCATATTTTATTTATTTATATATATATATAAAAGTTTTTTTTATAAAAATAATAAAATGCTTATCTCTTTATATTTTTGATAAATTCAAAATTATAATTTAGTAAGAAAATATTACATTATTTAAATTTTCAGTAAACTATAAATTGAGAAAACTAATCAAATATTACAGTAGAAAAGAATGTATGAAAAGAGGGGGATAAAATTTTTATGATATTTATATTTTGAATTGATTAAAAATAAAAGATAAATAAATAACACTCAGAAAAATAATCAATAATTTAGATAATTGAAAAATTATGAACAGTATAACATAAGTTTAAAAAAATAATTTTATTTCAAGAGTAAGAAAATGTATATATCTATGTTATATTAAAAGAGAAGTAGTATCAAAATATTAATAAAAAGTCACATTAGTAAATGTATAGTATTAACTACTTGCTAATTTAACAATAAGAATAAATAAGGAACAAACAATTTATTTGTTACTATATGATGTGTATCCTTTGAGTTCGTATAGATTTTGTTATATTTTTGCACACTATATTAAATAATAAAATATAACTTTAATTTATTAAAATAATATGATATATTATATCATAATTTTATAAGATTAATATTTTGTCAAATTATCTGCAAATCGCGCGGGTTCTAACACTAGTTCCCTTGATATGTGTCACGATCCCAAATTCTCTCTATAGGATGTCGTGATGGCACCTAGTCTCTAAGACTAGGTAAGCCTATCAATACAGAATAACATAATAAAAATCTGAAATAAATAAAACTACAATTCAAATAATTTCAACTCCTAAAACCCGATAGAAATAAGTCACAAGCTTCTAAGAATTTATTCTAAGTGTCTCTAAACATCAGAGTCTAATGAATATAAGAAAAATAACATAATAAAGATAGATGGGGACTCCGAGGTCTGCGGACGCTGGCAGATATACTTTGAAGTCTCCGCGTGCCGACTAGCTCACTGATGCCTGGTCTGGTAGGAATACCTGGATCTGCATAAAAGGATGTGCAGAAGTGTAGTATGAGTACACCACAGCGATACCTAGTAAGTGCCAAGCCTAACCTCGGTAGAGTAGTGACGAGGTCAGGTCAGGCTCTACTGGAAGTAATAAAAGACAGGGTGAAAGTTTAATCAATATAATAATAATAATAATAATAATAATAATAATAATAATAACAATAATAATAATAATAATAATAATGACAATGGGAATAATTCAAGTAAGTAGTATGTCACAATTCAACTATACAAAATAAGGGCAAATAATACCTCACGGAAGGAAAACAGGAATTTTTAAATATTTAAGGAAAACACAAAATAACCAAAGGCAAGTGCAGCCATAGAGAAATATCAACAAGGGCACTCCCGAGGTACCGCCTCGTAGTCCCAAATCATAAATAAATTCACAATATCTCATTTCCCTTATATCACCGCGGAAGACTTCACATTTAATTTTAAAGAAAATATTTTTTCCGAAATAGCATCCCGCGTTTTAGCCACCCTTATCACACCGCATGACTTCTATTAGTTCCCCTACTGGCCACGCGTATCAAGTCACCCTTATCTCACTGCATGCGTTTCAACATCCAGACCTTATATCACCGCATGCGTATCAATATCACAATATATCATAATTTACACCTCAAGTGCCCAAATATTTTAACGTGCCAAAATAAATCAACAACAACATTATTTCCATAATAAGGAGCTCACAACTCAATCACAATGAATACAAAATCTCACAAAATATTCGAAAGTGAATAACTCAACAAAAATAATATTTCACAAGTTTAACACCTTGCCTCAATACCAAATTTTTAATGTCAAATACTTCATATTAATAATAATTCAATTAAAAAATTCAACTTTCAAATAATGAGCACAGAATAAAAGAAACAAAGTTTCAACTAAACAGGTGAAGCAATTAGCAGGAAAATGTCAGGCAAATTTAAAATATAAAAATAGATCAATGATGATGAATGTAACCGGATAAAATAATTTAATTAATGTGTAACAAAGATCTACAAAATTTTAAACCAGAGTTTTTCATATTTAACCCGTGTACACACTCGTCACCTCGCCTACACGACTTTCAACACATCACAATTATCATATCAATACCAATCCTAAGGGGAATTGCCCACACACAAGGTTAGACAAGTCACTTACCTCGACTTGCATAATTCTTTACTCCGTTATGCCTTTGCCTCGCGAATTGGCCTCCGAAAGTCGCGTATCTAGTCACAATTAATTCGATCTAGTCAATACAAATTATTGAAATTAATTCCATATGAAAATACTAATTTTTCCAACAAAATCCGAAATTTAATCAAACATCGCCTGTGGGGCCCACATCTCGGAACCCGACAAAAGTTATAAAATATGAACGCTCATTCAACCACGAGTTCAACCATACCAAAATTTTTAAATTCCAACATCAACTCGACCCTCAAATCTTCAATCTAAACCAAGAGGGTTTTCTAAATCTTCCAACTTAAATCACCAATTAAATGTTAAAAACTACCATAGATTCGAGTACTTTAACCAAAATTGAGTTAAGAACACTTATCCCAATGTTTCCCTTGAAAAGTCTCCTGAAAATCGCCTCACCCGAGCTCTTAAAATCCACAAAATGGGTAAAAATGGCCAACCCTCGAATTATATGTTCTGTCCATGGCCTTTCGCACCTGCGAGTGAATTAGCCGCATCTGTGGTCTTGCAGGTGAGGCCCAAAATTTTGCACCTACGCTGCCAGGCCTCCTCGCCATTTTCGCTTCTGCGCTCTTGAGGTTGCAGGTGCGAAAAAATGCTCGCACCTGCGCACTCCGCCTCACCATCCCCTACTCACTTCTGCGCTTGCCAAAATCGCTTCTGCGGGCTCTCACCTGCGAGCCAATTTCCGCAGGTGCGATTGCATCAGTAGGCAGCAACAAGTTTCAATTGTTCTAAGTCCAAATTTGATCCGTTAATCATCCGAAACTCACCCAAGGCCCCCAGGACCTCAACCAAATACACCAACAAGTACTAAAACATCATACGAACTTAGTCGAAGCGTCAAATCACATCAAACAATGCTAAAAACACAAATCATACCTCAATTCAAGCCTAATGAAACTAAGAAATTCCAACTTCTACATTCGATGCAAAAACTTATCAAATCAAGTTTGATTGATGATGCGTGGCTATAATTCATGGTTTAGCACATTATTCGCCTTGAATTGTTATACGCTTTAATGATAAAGTACACCTTATTTGCGTGTAATATGGTCCATTTTATGTGTAGGTGAATTGGAGATGAAAGTAGAAGAAAAATGAGACCTATAAGTTGAAAGCGTGCACGGGAGAAGTGAATGAGAGAACCTGGCGATGCCAGGCTTGAAGCTGGCATTAGGCTGGCGACGCAAGGCAAAGGCCTAGCAGAACCAGGCGTTAGGCTGGCTACGCCAGGCCTGGGGCCAGGTCCAATCCGAATTTTGAAGACTTAATTCGTTTCCGGGTTTGACTAGGACTTGGCCTACACGTTTAATTCTTTTTCTACACATATAAATAGACCTAAAAACACCACTTGGAAGGACTTTTGCAACCAGAGGCAAGGATAGCTCATAGAACAACCGCCGAGAGTTAGAGTCAATAATTTCTACATCACTTTATCTTTATCTTGTACTTTAATTATGCAACATACTTTGGATATTGTTACTTTGATCATGAGTGGCTAAATTCATAGTCTAAGGTTTTGATGGAACCTATTGAAGGATGATTTTCTTGTTACATTAATATAAATTTGTCGTAGTATTTTCTCTATTTGTTAAACTATATTATTCTTGTGGTTGATTGAAGGGCCCTCAATTAGCTGTGCCTATTTAGTATGTATTACTCGGGAGAGAGTACATATTTAGGTAGTTATTGAACAATATCACTCCTAACATATATGAGGGATCAATACGAAGGGTTTAAAGGTGGGATTAGGGATAACAAAACCTTGGTGCGATCTGAGTGGGCCATACTTAATGCCAGCTAGCGTAATTCGGGAGAATATGTCTAGTAAATTGTGGTAATTACTCGGGAGAGAGTTACGACACTCAGAGCGCTCATGATCGGTAGAGAAGACTTAGGCGGATTTATAGAAAACGTAGCATAAAAGATTCCGACAATAGGGGAAATCACAACCTTAGATCTTTCCAATTCTTGTTTACAAACCATTCGTAGTTAGTTACGTTATTGCATTTTCATTACGTAATATTTAGTTAATAAAAATCCAAAGTGTTACTTAAATATTTCTGAAGATTGATTGTGTGAATTGTGCGAGTTTAGTAGCTGTGTTTGATAGGTTAATTTCCTGTGGGATTCGACTCCGAACTTATTAGTCAGAATATATTTGCAACGACCGCTAAGTCCTTTTTATAAGGCACAGTTGGGTATGATCAAATTTTGGCGCCGTTTCTGGGGAATTAACGGTGTTATTAATTGCAGCTAAAAGAAGTGCTAGAATTCTTAGTGCCCCAAGGGACGTTACCTGCAGATACACAAGCCAATCTAAAAGAACAGGGCCCGAAACAGCTTATGGCAGTGAGTCTAGGAAAAGGTAGAGACCTAGATCTGGAGCAAGAGATGGCTCGCAAAAGTCGGCCTACTGAAACACTTGTGCCAGTACCCATCGAGACAGATGACTCAACAGGGTTAACAGAGGTGACGGTACAACATGCGCCAGCTGAAACAAGCAAAGAAAAAGAAGTCGCGAAGGAAACTGAGTCAGAGCAAGAGAAGGCAGTGGAAATAGTGCCAGAGCAGGTTCAAAATCAAATCACAGGAAAGAAGCGGCCTCCGGCACCCTTCCCCCAGAGATTGGCCAAATATAAAAAAGATGAGCAATATAAGAAATTCTTAGAGATGTTGAAGCAAATTTAGGTGAACATTCCATTGATTGATGCCTTAAAGGAAATGCCTGGTTATGCAAAAATGATGAAGGACTTGATGTCTCGTAAGTTTGACTTTCAAGACTTGGCCACGGTTACATTGACTCAGACATGTAGTGTTGTTGTGACAAGACCCATAGCTGAGAAGTTATCTGATCTAGGGAGATTCACAATCCCATGCACAATAGGCAACTATGCGTTTGCTAATGCACTTTGTGATTTGGGGGCAAGCATAAACTTGATGCCCTTGGCTATCTACAAAAGGTTAGGCATTGGAAGAGCTAGAACCACGTCTATGTTATTACAGCTGGCCGATTTGACCGTGAAGAGGCCCTCTGGTATCTTTGATGATGTATTAGTACAGGTGGAGAAGTTTGTTTTCCCAGCAGATTTTGTCATTCTAGACTGCCGAGTTGACGAGGAGATTCCCATAATTTTGGGAAGGCCATTCTTAGCCACTGGGAGAGCCCTAATTGATTGTGAAACTGGGGAGCTAAAGATGAGACTGGACGATGAAGAGATAACGTTTAATGTGCAAAAATCTATGCGGCGACCCAGTGAGTTTTCTAACTGCTCTCTGATAGAAGCTGTGGATGTGATCTTGGAGGAGGAAGATGAGACTTGAACGCAAAAGACCCTCTAACAGCATGCCTCATGAACTTAGAAGAAATGGATTGTGAAAACTTGGCAGAGTGGGTTTTGGCCCTTGAAGGGCGAGGGTAATGGAAAAGAGAGCTCGAATTCGAGCCCTTACACTTAGAAGAAAGAAAAACACCTCCAGCTAAGCCATCAATTGAAGAGCCACCACAGTTGGAGCTAAAACTATTACCGTCTCACCTCAGGTATGCTTTCTTGGGACCTAAATCCACTTTACCTGTTATTATCTCATCCAGTTTGTTAGATGTGCAGGAAGAACAACTTTTGCAGGTGTTAATGGAATGCAAGACTGCAATTGGCTGGACCATTGTAGATATTAAGGGGATCAGCCCGACATTTTGTATGCATAAAATTCTACTGGAAGATGGGCATAAACCTTCCAGAGAACATCAAAGAAGGTTGAACCCGAACATGAAAGAAATGGTGAAGAAAGAAGTGATCAAGTGGTTAGATGCGGGAATCATCTTCCCAATCTCTAACAGTAACTGGGTCAGCCCAGTTCAGTGTGTGCCAAAGAAGGGTGGAATGACTGTAGTACCCAATGAGAATAATGAGTTGATCTCGACTTGTACAGTTACGGGTTGGCGAATTTGTATGGATTATAGAAAACTGAACACAGCCACCCGAAAATACCATTTTCCTTTACCATTCATTGACAAAATGTTGGATAGATTGGCAGGGAAGTCTCACTTATGCTTTTTGGATAGGTATTCGGGGTACAATCAGATTTCCATAGCCCTTGAGGATAGAGAGAAGACATCATTCACTTGTCTGTATGGCATCTTTGTCTTTCGGAGAATGCCGTTTGGCTTATGCAATGCACCGGCCACCTTTTAGAGGTGTATGTTAGCCTTTTTCACTGATATGGTTGAAGATATTATGGAAGTCTTTATGGATGATTTCTCTGTGGTGGGGGATTCGTTCGAAGACTGTCTTCACAATTTAAGAAGAGTGTTGAAAAGGTGTGTGGAGATAAATTTAGTGCTAAACTGGGAGAAGTGCCATTTTATGGTACAAGAAGGTATAGTGTTGGGGCATCGAGTGTCCAGTAAGGGTATTGAGGTTGACCATGCTAAGGTTGACATGATTGAGAAGTTGCCACCGCCCACTTCAGTCAAGGCAGTAAGAAGTTTCCTTGGGCACGCCAGGGTCTACAGGCGATTTATAAAGGACTTCTCTAAAATTGCTAACCCCTTATGTAAACTCCTTGAAAAGGATCATTCTTTTGTATTTTCTGATGACTGCAGGTTAGCATAGGAGCTGAAGAGGAGACTGGTGACTGCACCAATCATTGTTGCACCCAACTGGGAGCAACCATTTAAGCTCATGTGTGATGCAAGTGACTATGATATAGGAGCAGTCCTGGGGCAGCGGAAGGACAAACTGGTGCACCCAATTTACTATGCAAGCAGAACGCTAAGCGATGCACAACTTAATTATACCGTGACTGAGAAAGAGATGTTGGCTGTGGTGTTTGCATTCGACAAATTCAGGTCTTATTTGATTGGTTCAAAAGTGATTGTTTATACTGACCATGCAGCACTTAGGTACCTGATAGCAAAGAAGGAGTCAAAGCCACGCTTTATCCGTTGGGTTCTTTTGCTACAAGAATTTGAATTGGAGATCCGCGGTAGAAAAGGGGAAGAGAACCAAGTGGTAGACCACCTTTAAAGGTTGGAGGGAGCTGAAAAGAAAGTCGAGGTATAAGATATAACTGAGACATTCCCAGATGAACAATTGCTAGCAGTGATATTGGAGGAGGCGCCATGGTATGCAGACATTGCAAACTACCTGGCAAGCAGTATTGTCCCCTATGATCTTTCCTCTGTTCAAAAGAAAAAGTTCTTTCGTAATTGTCACATGTATTATTGGGATGAGCCTTACTTGTTCAGGAGTTGTGTTAATAACATGATCCGGATATGTATCCCCGAGATAGACCAATCTTCAGTTTTGCAGGCTTGTCATGCATCATCATAGGGTGGCCACTTCGGGGAGTAAGGACCGCTGCAAAAGTGCTGGAATCGGGCTTCTACTGGCCGACAGTATTCAAAGATGCAAACTTATGGGTGAAAGGTTATGACGAATGCCAACGAACTGGAATATTTCCAGCCGACATGAGATGCCTATGAACCCAATTCAAGAGGTAGAAGTATTTGACGTGTGGGGAATCAATTTCATGGGGCCCTTCGTCAGCTCATATGGGAACAAATACATACTCGTAGCTGTGGACTACGTGTCGAAATGGGTGGAGGCTGCAGCACTCCCGACAAATGATGCTAAGGGGGTAATTGGCTTTTTGAGAAAGAACATATTCACCCGATTTGGCACTCCAAGGGCAATAATCATTGACGGAGGCACTCACTTCTGTAATCGAGCCTTTGCAAAGTTGTTAGAAAAGTATGATGTATGCCACAAGGTCGCCACCCCATACCATCCACAAACGAGTGGGCAAGTGGAAGTTTCGAATAGAGAGATAAAGAGCGATTTAACAAAGACTGTGAATGCTACAAGAACAGATTGGGCGAGAAAACTAGATGATGTACTTTGGGCCTACCGTACCGCTTTCAAAACTCCGATTGGTATGTCGCCGTATAAATTGGTATTTGGGAAGGTATGTCACCTACCAGTGGAGTTGGAGTATAGAGATTTATGGGCACTGTGGCAGTTGAATCTCGATATAGAAGCTGCGGGCACAAGTAGAGTCACAGAGCTGCACGAGCTTGATGAATTTCGTTACCACGCTTTTGAGAGCACAAGATTATACAAGGAGAGAATGAAAATAATGCACGACAAAAATATTCTTGAGCGGAGTTTTAAACCCGGAGATAAGGTATTGTTATACAACTCAAGGTTGAGGTTATTTCTGGGTAAGTTAAAGTCACTATAGTCGGGACCATTTAGTGTGGTAGAGATTCACCCAACCGGAGCCATAAAGATTGCTGCATTAAATGACTCTCGCACGTTTAGAGTCAATGGGCACAGGTTAAAACATTATTTGGGCATGAAAGATGCAAAAGTAGTGTCGGTGACTCATTTTCTTGAGCCACCAAGGTTAAGCGAACCTTAAGTGCAATTATCTGCATCGTGCCGCGATGTTAAATCAGGTGCTTCATGGGAGGCAACCCATTGTAATGTTGTAATGTTGTATTCGTCGTGCTGCGACGTTAACTGAGGCACTCATTGGGAGGCAACCCAATTCGTAGTTGATTTTTAGTGTAGTTAGAATTTTTCTTTTCGTTTTTAGGTACTAACAAGTTTGCAGGTGATTTTGGGCGAGACGAGCAGAGCTTTAAGTGTCACATGAAGGACACCAGGTGCCATGACTCGCGCCGTGAGGGGTAAAGTCAGGAACACCTGGCGTTATGCCTGGCGTCGCCTGGTCTAAGGCCAAGTGCATTAGGCGCTATGCCTGGCGTCGCCTGGGCTAAGTCCAGGTCCACCAGGCTCTAAGCCCAGCGCCGCCTGGGATAAGGCTAGGTAAGTATTTTGCTTCAGCTTATTTTAATTTTTGTCCCTTATTTTTTTTAACCCCTCCCTTCTTGAACTCTAACTTAAACGCCCAAACTAATATAGAATAAAACCTTAACCTAAATCACTACACTCCTCATAAAACACTCACACACGTACACTGCCATTCATCCCCATCCCAATCCCATTGAAGTCAAGCAAGTTTTTTCCTCTTCTAATTATTGGAAACATCAATTCAAAGGCAAAGCCCACATCTTACAACATCTAAGGTATGATTTTTTATCTTTTTTCTTTCTCATTTTGAGTTGGATGAAGGTATGAGATTATCCACAAAAAATTGGGGTTATTCTTCATTGTAAAATTGTGTTTCTGTGTCCCAACCCCATGAACCCCATAGGAATGGTGTTGTTATTGTGTAAACAAGTGGTAGTAAGAAACTCCCGAGCCGATTTGGGAGGGTGAGGCAATCCCTCACCTTTACAAGCACTCTCATGGCACTAGTGCACATGATAAGTGTTTGTTATAATGCCTCAAAGGCATTCCTTGTCCCCATTGGAGCCCGAGTCTCTGAGATTAATAGACTAGTGTTGTGTAGTCGTGCACCACGTTAAAATCTTAAGTGTAGGGTGGCTCACGGGTAGCCCATGTGTTGTTGTTTGATTCTAATGTTAAGGAAATACGAGGTGAAGTCTGAGTAACCTCGGAATATTGGGCACACTACTCATTTGTCTTGTTTTGCCAGTTTGTGCATGCACTGAGGACAATGCATGATCTAAGTGTGGGGTGGGGACTTGTAGAAATTACTTATAGTTGTGTGTTTTGTTATTTTAGTAAGTGTCGTTTTCATTAGATAATTATTTTAGTTATTTGTTTTAAGAATTTAGTTTAGTGATTTGTTTTTGTTATTTGTTTAGTTATTAAAAAAAAAACTGGACTCTTCCCAATGATAGATCTCCTAGACAGTTTTCTTGAGAGAAGTAAGTCTAAAGAAAATACCAAAAAGATTTAGTTTTGTGTAGGTAGTGTAGTAATTCCCCCTTAGTTTTTCTTTGGGCCGCGGTTCTTTTCCAAGGATTTTTGATTGAACCAGGTATAGTTAATTTTAATTTTTAGGAGTAGGAACCACAAAGCTATGCATTTAATTGTAGCAATATCTCTTAGCTTTGTTATGCCTTGAGAATAGTTAGTACTATGGTCGTGACTCTTAGGCTCGATTTTTGACTCCAGCATAAATACCTTAAATCGTAGATTCTTAATTTTTCTTAACTGTTTTGACTGGAGTGTCGCGATGAACTAATCCTGAGTGAGTTATGTGCCATGTGTGTGTGAGCTTTATATGTATTCTGTGCATTGCATTTGATGTCTAGAACTTTTCATGTGTGTGTGCAAAACGAAATAGTAGTCTTGTTCAGTCTGAGAAGTGATATAGGCATTTCTTTGTTAAGCCAGATATATATAGTTTACCCACCTAAAAGTTATGTAACGTAGTTAACTCCTTTGAGCCTGTAATCCTGTTTCTTTGGCAACCACACTACAAGCCTTACCCAATTGTTGAATTAACCATCTATTTGAACATTTTCACCTCTAATGAGCACTTGAATTGTTATGAACTTTATAAAAGTTAAAGTGTGGGGTGGTTGGTTTGGTTTTTGAGCGGAACTAATGAAATAAGGAGAAAGGTGCACTCTTTTGAAAAAGTAAGAGCCGCTTGAATTGAAAAAGAAAGAAAGAAAGAAAAAAATAGTTGTATTGCTGTGAAAAATAATATTCTTTGATAAGTGACGACTCTTAATGTAATTGTGCTTAAAGAAGTATGGGGTAATATACATTGATGTGAAGATGAAGTTTTGGTTTGACATAAGTATGGGCTTGAATGTTAAAGTATATGTATTAAAGTGCTTAGGGAGGTGTAGTCACTCACATATCCAAATATATCCTACCCAACCCGCAACCTACATTACAACCAATCAAAGTCCTATTTGATCTTAGACTGAATAAGTTCGATTAATAGAGTATTACACTACGGGCAAGCCTATGGTGCATCATTTGTGGCATATGAACATTATTTCTGAGAGCGGGTGAATTTTGTCTATCTGGAGTTCCTATGTTCTTAAAATTCATTGTGTGTAGAACTAAGCTCTTTGATTGGGTGAGGGCACATGATTCATAAAGGAAAGGTAATGTTGTTGACTTCCATGTAGAGTAAGTAAGTGAATTGTGAATAAGGCATGATATTTGTGAGTCGAATCTTGAGGCGAGGATGTCACACCTTTGTGCTTAAACTATTTTAAAGATTCTTGGTATAATAAGTTATAGGGAATTGCTTAATAGGTTGTGTCTATGAGTGTAGTTTGATTGCTCGAGAACGAGCAATATTTAAGTGTGGAGTATTGATGTGTGGCTATAATTTATGATTTAGCACATTATTTGCCTTGTATTTTTATATGCTTTAATGATAAAGTACAACTTATTTGTGTGTAATAGGGTCCATTTTATGTGTAGGTGAATTGGAGATGAAAGTAGAAGAAAAAGGAGACCTACAAGTCGAAAGCGTGCGTGGGAGCAGTGAATGAGAGAACCTGGCGACGTCAGGCTTGAAGCTGGCATTAGGCTGGCATTGCAAGGCAAAGGCCAGGCTTGAAGCTGGCGTATGGCTGGCGACACAAGGCAAAGGCCAAGCAAAACCAGCCGTTAGGCTGGCGACGCCAGGCCTGGGGCCAGGTCCAATCCGAATTTTGAAAACTTAATTCGTTTTCGGGTTTGATTAGGACTTGGCCTACACGTTTAGGTATTTTCCTACACATATAAATAGACCTAAAAACATCACTTGGAAGGACTTTTACAACCGGAGGCAAGGATAGCTCATAGAACAACCGCCGAGAGTTAGAGTCAATAATTTCTACATCACTTTATCTTTATCTTGTACTTTAATTATGCAACATACTTTGGATATTGTTACTTTGATCATGAGTAGCTACATTCATAGTCTAAGGTTTTGATGGAACCTATTGAAGGATGATTTTTTTATTACGTTAATATAAATTTGCCGTAGTATTTTCTTTATTTGTTCAACTATATTATTTGTGTGGTTGATTGAAGGGCCCTCAATTAGCTGTGCCTATTTAGTATGTATTACTCGGGAGAGAGTGCATATTTAGGTAATTGTTGAACAACATCACTCCTAACGTATATGAGGGATCAATAAGAAGGGTTTAAAGGTGGGATTAGGGATAACAAAACCTTGGTGCGATCTGAGTGGGCCGTACTTAATATCAGCTAGCGTAATTCGGGAGAATATGTCTAGTAAATTATGGTAATTACTCGAGAGAGAGTTATGACACTCAGAGCGCTCATGAACGGTAGAGAAAACTTAGGCGAATTTATAGAAAATGTAGCGGAAAAGATTCCGACAATAGGGAAAATCACAACCTTAGATCTTTCCAATTCTTGTTTACAAACCGTTCGTAGTTAGTTACGTTATTGCATTTTCATTACGTAATATTTAGCTAATAAACATCCAAAGTGTTACTTAAATATTTCTGAAGATTGATTGCGTGAATTTGTGCGAGTCTAGTAGTTGTGTTTGATAGGTTAATTCCCTATGGGATTCGACTCCGGACTTATTAGTCAGAATATATTTGCAACGACCGCTAAGTCCTTTTTATAAGGCATAGTTGGGCTTGATCAATTGACCTCAAATTTTGCACACAAGTCATAAATGATATAACAGACCTATTCAAATTTTCAGAATCGGATTCCGACCCCGATATCAAAAAGTCAACTCCCTGATCAAACTTTCAAGCTTAAATTTCTATTTTAGCCATTTCAAGCTTAATTGAACTACATGCTTCCAAATAATTTTCCGGACACGCTTCTAAGTCCAAAATCACCATACGGAACTATTGGAATCATCAAAACTCTATTCCGAGGACTAAGTGTCTCAATTCATTTCAAAACCTCACCGGACTCCAACCAATTACTCCGACAAGTCACATAACAACTGTAAAGTACAATTTAAACAGTAAATGAGGAAACATGACTACAACTCTTAAAACGACTGGCCGGATCGTTACAATATGTGAAGTATAAATTTTATTTCTTGTATTGTCATCTCTCTTTTTCAATGTTGGGATATAAAGAAAATACGTACATAAATGACTCATTTAAGTTGTCAACCAACGATCAGCTGAACATCCCCACTTTCCAAATGACCAACAAGACACCTCAACTTGATATATATGTCTGCGTGTTTGCTAAGGAATTTTTGAACTCATTTTTTCAGACTGTTTTTTTATCTTTGAAAGAAAATCATTTTTTTTTCTTGGTCTCTTTTCCACCTTTACGGTCGACAATCACCTCCATTACCGACCACCATTCACGGCAGCCTTAACTGAGAACCAAGAAAATTATATTACTCCAGCTTCATCTACGCCACGCTACCGTTCTTCCATAATTCTCTTCCCCACCAGGTTTCCACCATATAAACAAGAATAGCCTTGTCACCCCATCTCCACCAAAAAGAACAAAACGTTCTCCACTCCCTCATCATCATCTCCATCAGATAAACGCCAGCAGCCCCGTCAACCACTACCGATAACAATACCTTCCTTCCAATAGAAACACATAAACAACTACCAATTACTTGAATCGGCCAAACAATAATTTGAAGGAAAATATTACACACAAAAAGGAAACAATAAATTAGAGAAAGAAAAGTGATACTACAAGTCCAAATTCATAATCTAGAAAATGACAGAGAAAAAGAGAGGATTAAAGATTCCAATAGAGTCGATTTTCAGACTTTTCCAGCGACGAGCTTTTCCTGCGAGAGGCCACAAGATGAGATTTTTCGGCGAGGTCCGTGGATGAGTGGTTTATTCGCTTGGCTATTCTACGCCTTTTCATATTTGTATGAGTTTTAAGAAAATGTTTTAGATTTAATTTCTGAATATGGATAGGATAGGTGTTGGGTGTAAGGTGGTCGGAGAACTGGGAAGGGTCTGACGGGAAAAACTTAGGTTTGTTTGGAGGGAGGATGGTTTTGGGAAAGGGAATGGGGGATGCAGATTCAGATGGGTTTGTTTGGGCAGAAGGTGGGTTTGGGTTTTTCTTTTTTCTTTTTCTTTTTTAGTTTATTGAATTCCTTTTTAAATTATTGTTTACCATTTTTAATTCAACATTCACGTGTTATTATCTTATTGGTTAATTTACCACGTAACCAACAATTGCATTTCACGCATGTGATCTATTGAACGAAGGTGTTCGATTGATCGTTGGTGACAATTTAAATGAGCCGTTTATATATTTCGCCTAAAGAAAAATATATCTCTAACATAAAATATTACCATGAAAATTGGGTAAAGTTTTTTGTATTTGGTTGCATATAAAAGTAAGCTCCCACTATGAACAACGGTCATAGAAGAATCAGAGACGGATTCAGAATTTAAAGATTGTAGGTGCCGCACAATTTTACGAACATAGACATATTGCTATTACATGATCAAAGTAAGGTTTTCATTTGATCAGTTGATCCAATTTGAATTTCTGTTCGAGTTATTCATCTTTACGAGTTATATAGACAAATCGATTAAGTAAAAAGAATTGCTATTTTAACAATTATAATAATCTAGAGCAAAGTATAAACTTTAAAGATATTATTATATCACAAAAAATTAGGAGAAAGTAGTTTGTATCAAAATTAATAACTATAACATTCTTGAGAAGATATGAGAAGACTTACCAATTTAATGACCCTAGAAGTTGAAACTAGTTTAAAACTAGCAAATGGTAAACAATACTAATACATTAGGTACATTTACACCAATACATACTGATTCTTTTCCTTTTGTTTTCTTTTTCTTAAATTAACCGAGCAACCAAAGTGATGTTAGGAAAAAGTTAGAAATAATAACACAAAATGCATATATGTACATAGTACATACAGGGAACTCGAAAAGGCAGAAGGTATGGGGAGAAAATAGATTTAATGTATGAGTTTAAATTTTGAAATTTTGGTTGTTATTTGATTAAAGAATTAATTTCTTTAGTTCAAAAAAATGAAAAAGATATTGTTATACTTAAAAAAGTAAAGAAAAACAAGAAAATATAAAGATGAAAATATATGAGGCTGAAAGTCTTAAATTTCCTTTTATTTTTTATTTTTTTTTTTCAATTAACTGAGCAACCAAAAGAAAGTTAGGATAAACTAAAATAGAAATAATAACAAAAAATGCAAATATGTACATAGTACATATATGGGACTTGAAAAGGCTGAAGGTATGGGGAGAAATTTTTTTTGTGTATGAGTTTGAAATTTGAAATTTTGATTGTTATTTGATTAAAGAACTAATTTCTTTAGTTCAAAAAAATGAAAAGGATACTGTTAGACTTAAAAGGTAAAGAAAAACAAGGAAATATAAAGATGAAAATTTTTGAGGCTGAAAAGTCTGAAATTGAAGCTCAGAAAATTTAAGTATCTAAGGATGAAAAGCCTTCACTTAACCAGCGGCACCAAGCACATGTTTACTAATCCGGGTGCCATCCACTAGTATATATCAAATTTCTTCAATATATACACAGAATATATAAGTTTCGGTCGAAGTTTACGGGTGACGTGACACCCCATATTTTCTTCTGCCCCTATTTTCACTCTTTATGATAACCAAATAAGAATAATTTTTGTAGAAATAAAAGTTGATAACAGTGCCAAAGCAATGACAAATGTAAGCGACAAAAAGTGGAAGTTAAAGTTAATAAAAAATACATTAGAATGGAAATCATTATTTTACTTTTGAAGGAAGGAAAATAATTTCATAATTCAAAGATAAGTTACCTTGACAGCATTCTCCAGGCAGCTCTCGATTTGCTTTTCCAGTCTTCGATTCGATTTACATTACAAAAAGATAAGAGCGGCGATAATTCAGTGTTTGTTTACATTTTCTCTTTTCTTTTTGCTTTAGTTGTTCTTACTTTATTTTACTCCTTTTTAGAAGAAAAATTTATGCGACATAATTTACTCAGTAAAGAGTTTATTAAGAAAATAAATATTTCAAATACTTATAACTTTAAATATATCATAATATTTATGTGAATTTAATTATTTTTAAATATAAAATATATTATTTTTTAAACTGCCTAATAATTTTTTTTATATCCACATATATTGAAAGGAAGATAGTACTAGTAGTATTTTATTAGACAATATACAAATTCAACATAGGAACATATATTCCACATTTATATATTTGAAAACTTATTTTATTCTTTCTTTCATTAAGGAGCCAAGAACTGGTCAGCAGACTCGGCGCATATGAGATTTTTGCGTCTTTTATAGTAGTAAAATATTTGATTATCGTTAGGGAGCAGACATATTTTGGGTCACTTTTGGAAGTGGAATAATCTGATAGCAACTTTGTTTGTACAGTTATTGGTGCAAGTTAGTTCTCTGCTTTAAAGGTCAAAGGGGAATATGATCTGAATTAAAGTGAGCTCTTTTGAAGGCTATTTTATCTTTGTACAGTAGTATATTTTCTGGGTTTGTGGATTTGGCTCTGACAAAGATGGGAGAATATTTATGACCCCTTTTGCCCATCTGGGTCATGCAAAAATTCGGTACAAAATTTACCATTTTGTCATTTTTGGGTGATTTAGGGAACTGGGGTTCAGTTCTTGGTTGATTATTAGGGGTCTCTAGATATTATAAGAGGATATGTTAGGAGACAGGTGACAAATTTTTGGGCCTATTTGTGGGGGTGGGGGTGGAGTTGGGGTTGGGTTGATGAAACCTGAGTTTGAGTTTAGGGATTTTGGAATATGGGATTAGATGGTGATGGTATAAAGGTGGAGTCTTGTGAATCAAAGGGGAAGAAGAAGAAGAAGGAGAAAGAAGAAAAAGAGGGTGTAGAGGATACTGGTTGCTGGATTAAGTTGAGGTTTATTGGTAGCTGTATTTCCTCAAAATCTAAAGTTGACAGTTCCATCAGTAGCATCAGCACTATCTGTGGTAATTATTTCATTCACTCTGAAGCAGCTGCATGGCTAGTTTTGAATTATGATTTGAATTTATGCACTCCATTTTCCGAATTCCTTGAATATTGTTTCCTGTTTAACCCATAGAAAATCTGTTGTTAGTATAGTTGTGCAAGTACTTGGTGCATTCCTCGTGGTTGAAGTGCACTTGCTGTTAGAGTAGTAGATTTTGGTGTTTCTGTGAAGTGCTGGTTTGAGTAGCTTTTTTCCTCGCTTTGTCGTTTCTTTTGTTTGTTTCTTTATTTGTTTTGTTATTCTCCTTTTTGTGTGTTTAGAAGGTTAAGTTGAGCATTGAACATAGAATTCACCTATTATAAAAAAGGGTAGCCCAGTGCAATAAGCTGCCGCTATGCGCGGGGTCCGGGGAAGAGCCGGACCATAACGGTCTATTGTACGCAACCTTACCCTGCATTTTTGCAAGAGGCTGTTACCAGGGCTCGAACCCGTGACCTCCTGATCCCCTTCAAAGTTGTTCCCATGGTAGCAACTTTTATCAGTTACGCCAAGACTCCCCTTCAATTCACCTATTATAACTGAAAGAGTAACTACATGACCCTTAAAGAATTTCGTGGAATACTGCGAGGTACTAATTAGTTGGTGAATTAAACAACTTCCAACTGAATTTTGGTTTCATCAACACCCCGTCCTTATCTTCCTTCTACATTCTTCTTGTTTTCTTTTTCTACTTGTAAATTCACTGGGAGTGTCAAAATCTTGTGGTAGCAAATAGTAGTTCGCAAATCAGGACGCCTTCATGATTGCAATAAAATTGATATCTTCTTAGTTTTCTGATGCCTTGTTCGATAATTAGTTTCCATTGACAACTTCTAGTTGGACATTAACAGTTCATGTTTTTTTCAATTATTAATGGCTGCGACTTATGCAGAGACCAAGTAAAGAATTGGTAAATCAACATGATAGTGAAAAACAATATCTCGACCTGATGAAAACAGAATAATAAGTAACTTTAAGACTTTGTTGAATGTTGATAAAGATGTGCTGGATTACCCGTACACACGCTTATTTGTGTTATACCATATTGGCCTGCCATAAACATTTTGATTCACTGCCTCGGAGTTGTTTAAGCCCTTTATTATATACAAAAATGACGGGGCTTCAAAGAACCATTCATGATTAATATTAAATGATCTCTTTCCCTATATGATGGTTAATGCCAACGTTGCTAACTTCTTACACTCATTATTAGCAGAAAATAAATCCAAAAATGATACAAGCAAAGACCAGCCCATTGCTCAGGTTATCTCATCAACGACCACAAGTAATGCGGAAAGTAACTCTTCTACCTCTAAACTTGAAGAGGAACTTAGAGTTTCTTCTCGGCTTCGGAAGTTCACATTTAATGATTTGAAGTTGGCCACGAGAAACTTCAGACCAGAATCCCTTCTTGGTGAAGGGGGTTTTGGCTGTGTCTTCAAGGGGTGGATTGAAGAGAATGGGACAGCACCTGTCAAACCCGGGACAGGGCTTACTGTTGCTGTGAAAACTCTAAATCATGATGGGCTTCAGGGTCATAAAGAATGGCTGGTCAGCTTCTCTATTGATTTGATTTCTAAAATTTTTTCATAAATTTCCTTGTCCTTTTTGTTTTTTGTTGATTTTTGTTTTAGTTTTATATTGTTAAATTCTAATTTGGCAGGCCGAAGTAAATTATCTTAGCGATCTCATTCATCAAAATTTAGTTAACCTAATTGGCTACTGTATTGAAGATGATCAGAGGCTATTAGTTTATGAATTTATGCCACGAGGAAGCTTGGAAAATCATCTTTTCAGGAGTACGTAATTGACCCTTCTCTAATATGCTTTACAAAATTATTTCTTTAATATATTCGATAATGTTACTAAAGATCTGTTGTGAAAATCGTCTTTCATTTATCACATTGAGATATTCTTGTGATACATTCTTGGTTAAGTTAAAATACAAATGTTAATTCCATGCATATAACTGGTCTCCTTGTCAACATTACTCGCTTTAGTCAAGTGGTAATGTTATTACTTGGATGAGTAAGAGATACGTGGCTTCTCAAACTTTTTGGGAATATAACTTGAGTTCTATTGGTGATGTTCAACTTTCTATGATGATAATATATGACTAAGTGATGTCTCATTTTAAAATAAAACTTATTTTCTATGGTAGAATGCAATTCACGAGCATGAAAATTTGAATGTCAAAAAGGGTAACATGGGGCTGTCTTTATATTTAAAACAAAAGCTAACATGGGCCTGTAGGATATAGAATCTCTCTCATGGAATTGTATTTCCTATTTTCTAATGTTTGGTTACCTGAATAATCGTGGAAACAATCTTTTATGGGGAAATGCATTTCGCACTACTGGGGTAAAAACAACTTATGTCTTTAAGGCCACCAATTTGCGCTCTACTGCTTATCAAAAATATTTCCAGCTCTACAACCAAAATAATAGTTGTCTGATTGTCATATAACCACTTTAAGCACCTGTCAAGTGTCAATACCCACTGTCGTGATCCACTACAGCTATAACTCCTACTAATGCCTACAAAATTCACTACTGTGTGAATCTAATCAAAAAACCCGAAATGGCTAAGGAAACAAGCTCTTAACAAGTTTTGTTGTAACATATCTGCTGAGGATTTTTCCTGACTAAATAATTTTGTACCAACTTCCTGTCAAACAGTCACTATGCCTTATTTATTAGCTGCTAATCTCCTGCTTCCGGGCAGGATTGAGAGCAGCTTCTTCATAGTTACATTCTCTTGATTAGCGAAATATCTTTAGTATTTACTAATTCAAGCTAGCACGATCATCCACTTGGAGATTCTATCATGTCCTCGACGTCACTGAGTTAGGCTCATGGATTAATTTAAAGTGATGGTGTTTGTCATCTCCATTTTCTTCAGAAAAGAAACTTTCAATCATTTGTACGGTGCATTGAGGTAACTATGGTGCTCTAGTGAACAAGTGGAATTGTTGCCATATACCATTCTTGGTTCCCTTAGCTCGAAGTTCCAGCCTTCTTTTTTTTTTCTGCTAAATGACTCGAAACACCAACTTTAAGCTTGAACTTTGGCTCAACTGAGCCTACAAGTTCTGACTTGAGTTCTTGCTTGGAGATTGTAATACTTGTCTCAAGCTTGATCTTAGCCAGCACGATTCTTTGCCACGCTCAATGCTTGCTGCACTAGGACTTTCATTTCCAGTTAACCAAAACAAATGATATTCTTTGACTTTAGGTTTTATATGAGGGGGGAATAGTCAATTTAAGCATCCCAATTAGAAGCACATCAAAAATATTTTTTTAAAAAAAGATTATAGAGATAATAGGATTGAGTAACCTTATTTTTGGATCGAGTTAGCCTAGAACTCTTAAAAACCTACTCGAGAAGCCTTGTGCCCCACTAAATGCGGCATCTATTCTTGGCGTCATTTTCTCTTAGAAACTTGTTGGTATTTGTTCAATGGAAATTGGTCAATTAACTTGCTAGCTTCCATTGCACTGCTATTGCTAAAAGTCCTTGATCGTTGATTGGCAATAGTAAGCTATATACCTTTCAAGCATTTCCTAAATTCTCTATGCTTCAGCAGTTGGTAATGGTCAATTTAACTGAGTTGGCTGGAAGAAAGGGAAATTAGGGGAGGTTGCCTTTCATGGGAAAGAAAAAAATGATTTCATACAAAAAAATAACCTTGAAGGGGAGCCTTGGGGCAGCGGTAAAGTTTTCTTTCTTTGATAGGGTTTGAGCCGTGGAATCAACCATTGATACTTCAGGATAGGCTGCAAATATCACTCCTTGGGGTGCGGCCTTTCCCAGGACCTTGCGTGAATGCGGGATACTTCATGCAGCGTGCTGCCCTACAAAAAAAATAACCTTACACTGGTTTCTATGTTGATGATGCTTTTTGGTATAACCAAAAGATGATGGCTTTTATTTTTTCACTTTTCCTCTTATTCAGAATTGAAGCCTGACTTTTTTATAAGTGATGGTGCATTTAGACTTGTGAATTGCTAGAGCAAATGGTATGTTCTTATGAGTACTATTGAAGTAAAACTTCTTGTGTTCTATTGTGTACTTAGTGCTGATGATGTATTTATCTTCAGGGTCCCTGCCCCTTCCATGGTCTATCCGCATGAAGATAGCTCTTGGTGCGGCAAAAGGTCTTGCTTTTCTTCACGAGGAAGCAGAAAGACCAGTGATATACCGTGATTTCAAAACATCCAACATTCTGCTGGATGCGGTATGTTCAAACACATTGTTAAATTGGTCTTTCCAGTCATCATCGTTGTTCTAATTACATGTTTTATCAGGATTACAATGCCAAACTTTCTGATTTTGGACTTGCCAAAGATGGTCCAGAGGGTGACAAAACTCATGTTTCTACGCGTGTCATGGGGACATATGGTTATGCAGCCCCGGAGTATGTGATGACAGGTAAGACTGAGCCTTGGTAGTTCTCTTTTCTTACAATGTTAATGCACATTTGACTCGAATGGCCAAGTCAACGTCATCAAATGCTGCTAATGCTTTTTATACTGGTCACCTTTCCACAACCAAAAAAAGAAAAAAACACTTTTTATACTGGCCGCCTTTCCCCGAAAAAATAAGACTTTTTTTGCTGGTCCAAAACATGTACCCGAGTTGAAGAATCTTGTAAATTTTTTACATCTTTGGCTAAAACTTGCATTAGCTGGCTGATTGGTTCCTTACTACTGATTGAAGTGTGTGCACTTCTCTTGTTGCAGGACATCTGACATCAAAGAGTGACGTGTACAGTTTTGGTGTAGTTCTGCTTGAAATGATAACAGGTAGGAGATCAATGGACAAGAACCGGCCCAACGGCGAACACAACCTTGTTGAATGGGCGCGGCCACAACTGGGTGAAAGGAGGAGATTTTACCGCTTGATAGATCCTAGACTTGAAGGTCATTTTTCTATTAAAGGCGCCCAAAAAGCTGCACAGTTGGCTGCTCGGTGCCTTAGCCGGGATCCCAAAGTCAGACCTATGATGAGTGAAGTGGTTGAAGCCTTAAAGCCATTACCAAGTCTCAAGGACATGGCAAGTTCATCTTACTATTTTCAGACCATGCAAGCGGACCGAGTTGGGTTCAGCCCAAATACCAAAGATGGCCTTAGAACACAGAGATCATTCTCAAGGAATGGACAACTGCCTCCAAGAAGTCTCTCAATTCCAAATGGTTCTCATGCTTCTCCACATCATTATCAGTTTCCTCAGAATTCACCAAAACCAAAACCAGATGGCAAATCATAGAACTGGATTGTTGGCTCCCTTACTAGCAGAGGAAGAACAGTAAATTGTTTAATCATGTTTTGATCTTTCAAAATGCATTAACTCCTAACAGAGGTCAAGTCCATGGAGTAAATATTTGTCTTTGTCGATAAATTGGGTTCTCTCTCTCCCTTTCTCTTCCCAGATCGATTGATGGTTGCAATGGGGTAGTTCCCTAAAATTTATGGGAAGGTATACCTCGTCCGCAGCCAGAAAATGGTTGGAGTGAGCAGGAGGAAGCACTAATCGCCCTACATCAGAAACTAAGGAGAAATAAAATGTGACTCATCCTATTAGTCAAGCATAGCTAGCACTACCATGACGCTCTGCTGCGCCTACACTGACGTGACTTGCAAACAATGCTGGTGCTATAAAGCCATATAGGCAATGCTTGGGACCACCTCCCTTCGTTTTAGAGTCTTAGGCGCAACTCTTCTAGTCAGAGGAGAGTCCAGTGCATTCCTATCCTATTGTTGCTTCTATCACGATAGGGAATCGTGTGATTCTTTCTATTCCTGTACTTTCTCGTTCTTATGTTGTTGTATTCCCTAGATTATGCAGTTATCTTCTCTGACCCGACAATAGTCAAGGGAAAATACTTGAGCTTTTTCGCCTTTGTTCATTGCTCTTTTATTTTTCAATTATTTCTTCGATTAACAAAACGAAAGAGAATAAATCAGATTCTCTTAGCTCATTAAGAAGGATCTCGTAATTTCATTATCCATGACTGTTCCCCTGCGGATCATGGCCTTACCACTCAATCCCTGATGGCCGGCGGGGGATTCGACATTGACGCTAGAGGCTCTACCCCCACCCACCAGCCCTTTATGGCGTTAGCTGGCCTACAAAAGCATATCTTTGTGCTTAGATAATTTAATTCCAGCGGTTTGACACTGGAAATAAAAAAAAGGAAGAAGAAAAATTCCAGCGGTTTGGCATATCAACAGAGATTCCCCTACTACTGGTGTTTACGTCCAACTGTTTGGAGCTTCAGTTTGCCTACAAACCTCTCAAGAATGAACATTAATGACTAGTTTGAGTACATCAAAAGTCTACAATTTTAGGAGAGAATTTATGATGAATTTAGAGTCATATGTCATCCTCTTGAGACACATGATAACCTACATAACGTGAGGTCCATCATAAGCTACTACGATTGGTCACCTTTCATTCCAGCAGCGCGGATGCTTCCATGTTGAGTGGCTTTCTAGTGCAATCAAAATATTGTCTGCAAAGCACCTGTGATCAGAACAGTATACCATTCCTTAAGAACTTCACAGCTAAAATTGGGCATAAAGCCAGTTCTTGAAGGATGCAAAAGGATTTGGTTTTGACTGCATTTCTGCTTATTCCACATCTAGCTTGGCCACCTTTCCTGTCCCCCAAGGGGGTCAGCTATTCTTAGCTACTGATAAGCTACTATTATCTTGAGATAATAGAAAATGTTGATGCCAATTTCAAAGTTTTCCACCTCTGCACCAGGTTATTGGTTTCCAAAGTGACAGACTGATTCAATAAATATCCAGGCAAATGAGAACAAAATTGGACGCTTTCCAGAATCAGTAGAGTTGCAATTACAAGAGAGGCTTTCTCACGGATGAACTAAACACAACACTTGCAGTTAAGAGACAACTCGGGTGGTTAATCTAGACAACAAAAGTCAGAAAATAGTGACCACAGTAAATCACATTCAAACTAATACTCAACGTCACAATGATTTGACCTTTATCGTATAAGCTTATAGATGTTTCCTGTTACTTTTTGTATTGCTATTTGCCCATCCTAATTGAAGGAAGCTGACTGGGAAAGGACTTCACAAACAATTGCTTCGGCAACACATGGTGCCATGAAGGTCGTCACACAAATAACACAGTAGCTTGATCCAACTCTTCGTACAGCCTTGCTTCCAAGTCAGTTCACAGGATCTGTGACAAGTGGCAAGGTTATTCAAGTATTTGTGTGATTGCACTTAGTGATCTCATCTCTTGCTTCATCTTTGAACCACCAACTTCTTTGACATTCGATTTTGGATTTTCTTGAACAAGGAATGTTGGGGCAGTGATGCAAGTCAAAAATAAGAGCGAGACCCATGTCATGCACATCAGGCATAAGATCCAACAGTAGTCTGTTTGACCAGTTTTAACATGTAAAAGATGTTCCTTTTTATGTCACTCCTACAGAACTGTAGCCTGGTAGTTTTTCGAGTCCCCTTTCATTGATTGTTTCTCTGATTCGTTCAGCATCGCCCCATTTTCCTTGTCTAGCATAAAGGTTGGATAAAATTACAAAGGGAACAGGGTTTTCTGGCTCCAATTCTGAGAGCTTTTTGGTCATTTCTTCTCCCATCTTGGCATTAGAGTAGTGCTCAGAAGCTGCTAATAAAGAAGCAAAAACAGATGCCGAAGGTTTGGGAATGAGCTGTAATAGTTCTCTAGCTTCATCCAGCTGACCAGACCGAGCAAGTAGATCAACCATAATATTAAGTTGCTTTAGAGTTGGGGTTAAGCCCAAATCTGTGATCATCAAATTAAAAACTTGCCATGCTTTCTCTAGTTTACCAACGTGGCTGCACACAGACAAAATGCAATTCAGAGTAGCTGAATTTGGTTGTACTTTCTCCTTTAGCATCAGAGAGAACATTTCAAAAGCAGCTTCACCTTCTCCATTCCTTCCATACCCTGAAATCATCACATTCCACACAGCTGGATCATCATATTTTACTTCCAACTTATCAAAAACCTTACGTGCCAAAGAAAATTGCCCACATTTCATGTACATATCAATAATTGCGGTGACAACAAATTCATCTATGGATTTTCCTGCCCTAAGAATATATCCGTGAATCTCCTGGCCACAAAAGAGTGAGGATAGAGACGAGCACGCCGTCAGAAGACTAGTAATAGATTTCATACTGGGAATGACACCAGCAGAAAGCATTTTTCTGAAGAACATAAAAGCTTCAGCCTCTTTTTGCAGCAGAGAAAACCCAATGATCATTGAATTCCATGTAGCTGAATCTGGTTTCAATCCTTCCAATTCTAATTCCACGAAAAGCTCAACAGCTTTCTCTGTTTGCTCATTCAACATCATTCCAGTAATCATCGAATTCCACGTTATCAAGTTCCTGTTGCCACCCATCTCTTTGAACATTTCATATGCACATAACCAAAAAGCGCATTTCGAATACATGTCTACAAGTGCAGTTCCAACCATTGTATGAGATTGTAACTCGACTTTCACAATAAACGCATGGACTTGCCTACCAAACTTCAAATTCTTAAGATTAGCAGTAGCAGAAAGAACAGATATTAAAGTCACTGCATTCGGTTCTTCGTCTAGTGACTTTTTCATCTCCTTAAACACACTCAGGACCACTTCATCCACCCCATTTTGCAACAGCCCAGAAATAAAAGCATTGTAGCACACAACATTCTTATTTTGAACCAATTCAAACAACCTCGTAGCAGAAACACAATCAGCACAATTCAAATACATAGTCAAAAGCGAAGTAGCTGCATATATGTCCATTTCCACACCAATCTTTATAGCCCAGCAATGCATTTGAACGCCATGATTACTATTCACACATCCTGATAAAATACTAGCTATAGTAACCGAATCCGGCTTAAACTGTAAACTACTAAATAACATCCCAAACATCCGAAAAGCTTCAAAATGATACCCGTTTTGGGAAAACCCAGAAATGGTAGCGTTTACTGAAGCAATATTTGGTTGAGGAATTTCGTCGAACATCTTTAAGGCACTGTCCACTAAGGTGAGTTTCATGTACATATCAGTAAGAGATGTGGCTGCGTATACATCTGTGCCGAATCCGTATTTAATCAAATGGGTATGGAGTATTTTGCCTTGTGGAATAGCCTTTAGCTTGGCGCAGGCATTGAAGAGACAGGGGAAGGTGAATTTGGTGGGAACAAAAGAAGAAGAGTGGAGCTGGGAATACAAGTTAATGGCTTCTTTGTAGAGTCCATTGGCTACCAATTTTGTTATTTGATTCTTCATGGATTGCTCCCTTCATAGTAAGCATTAGAAACTGAACCAATACCCTCTCTTTCGGGTCCGTCTTTGTCAGAGAGATTTGACTCGTGTTGCACACTCTGTCAGGAAGGATCTTTTATGCTTGGGCCCGGTCGGGCAGATCCGCATATGTAAATGTTGAGTCCGGAACCAAAGTGTGGTTCTTTTGGACTCAAACGATAAAAATATATGGAAAAAAAAAATTGATTACTATTTTATATTTAGCGCGTTTATTCACCGGGTTATACCTTAACGACACATTTGTCTGTTAAGGTATAACCCGGTAAATAAACGCGTTATATTTGAACTTTGCTGCCCCACCAATAATTCAACTGCACTTTAGTGACCCACCAATTCATATGGGTATAGCGCATGGAGTATACGTGTTACATATATAATGTCTATTATGCATGTGCTATACATCAAATAATTGTATCCACAAACTGTTTTTTTCTTATTTAAAGAGTTTTAGAATTTGGTAAAAATCCATTCAGGATCCTTCACATCTTCCAAAATATTTGTTCGTTAAGTTATTTTGCATTTTGTCATAATGTCCGAAGAGCGAAAAATTAGGGTTTCATTATATTGGGGGGAGGGGGGGGAGGAGGTGAGGTTGTGGTGGAGAATAACTTAGTACGCTATAGTTGTTCTCCACAGTGTCATGTTAAGTTACCACTTACAACGGAGTACGATAGATTGTTATTGTTGTTATGTAAAAAAATGAGTGTGAGCAAACGTTCGGTTAATATTAAAGTAACCGGAAGATATCCGTATTTTGTTACTCCGCAAGAGGTTGCTTGTTATGCTAAGTTTAACATCGAAGACGATGAAACTCTGACAGATTTTTTGAGGACTACAAATGAACACCGGAAACTTTTTGTGATAAAAATGTTGGAAATGTATGTCAAGGCTGAAGATGTTCGCAATAATGAGGTTCCGCAAAATAGGGATATCCCTCAATCATCGGGTGGTTTTTTTGGCAGTTTTATCCGAACAGGTTGCGGGTGAAAGAGTTTGGCCAGATCTAAACTTATCTCCACGGACGAATGAGGAGCGAGGACATAATTTATCCCCAAGTTTACATAATCCACAAGCCGAGTGATAAACTTCAAATTTCCTTTGCGTTACAATGTTTATTTTTATGTATTGAATTTGTATTAACACTCATATATTCCACAAGGGGGTACCGGCCAGATATGAATTTTACAAGTTATGAACCAACAGACAGTTCGAATATGCCTAGTTTTGGTATGTTGGATCATGGTAGTCCATCCGGGAGTCATCAACAACAGGATAGTATGCATCATGGGATATCAACACATTTTGATTTGTAAGTTAAGTGATAAAGTTTTTATGTAAAAGTTTGGATGAATTTGAGAAACTTATTATTTTATTGGTTGTGCAGTGAAAACGAGCAACTTGAAGGTCCTGTCCTTACTCAATTGCCCGAAGACGACATATTTAATTGGGATTTGACAGATGCGCAGAGTCAGGAAGATGCTAGTGATTATGACAACAATGTTGATGAGTCTGGAGATGACACACCCTTCCCTGATGATGGTGATGATGATGAGGATGAGAATGAAGAACCTGATTTGACGAGAGAGCATGCTCCACCTCCCATTAGACTAAGAGTATACAAGTCCCATGTGCCGTTTCATTCAAGGGTGATTCCCTACCTTGATCGGTTGCCAAGTATGCCGGATGTGTATGCCCTCACAAGGGATCTTGATAAAATTCGGACAGTAGTGTGGGATGAATCTACAACAACAGTGTTGTCAAAGGGCATGCTTTTTGCTGATAAAGCGCGCCTAAGCAAGGCAGTGCGGATGTACAACATAAAAGAGTGTCGTGAGATCGTGGTTCATGAGTTATTTTCGGAAGTATACAAGGTTATTTGTCGTATATGGTTTCAAGGTTGTAATTAGATATTGCGTGCGATAAAGTTGAAAATAAATATGTGGATTATAGGAAAATACATTGGCATCCACACTTGTGAAATGGATACATTAAGTGAGAATCATTTTAACTTGAATGTTGACTTGATTTCTCTTGTCTTGATTCCACATATTGAAGCGTCCATAAGGTACAAGATCAAAGAGTGTATAACATCTGTCCACCAGGTATATGGATGTACCATTACCAAAAGAAAGGCATTTCTCGGGCGTAAACGTACGTTTTAAATTATTTATGGTGACTAGGATAAGTCCTTTGCCGCTCTACCCAGGTACATGGATGCGTTGCAACACTTTAACCCCGGGACTGTTGTTGGATGGAAGCTTGAGCGGAGTCCGAGAATACCAAAATACATATTTAGGTATGTGTTCTGGGCATTTAAACCAGCCATTGATGGTTTTGTGCATTGTCGGCCGGTAATATCCATAGACGGCACTCATGTCTATGGAAAGTATTATATTAAGTTGTTGATCGACGTTGCAGTAGATGCTAATGGTAGTATATTTCCCCTAGCATTTACTATTTGTGCCAATGAAAGCCAAGAGATGTGGACATTATTTTTAAACCACTTGAAGGAGCACATTGTCAAACAACGTTAAGGTATTTATCTAACATCTGATCGGCATGGCGGTATTTTAAGTTCTGTACATAATTTGCGTGCACGGCAAGAACGGTGTGCCTGCCACTGTTACTGTGTTAGGCACTTGAAGGCCAACTTCCAGAGGGCTTATCCATGATTTAATGTGGATGGCTTCAACAGATCACCAAGAGTGTAAATTCGGGAGGCGAATGGAATTGATTAGGAAGAAAGATCCAGAAGCCTATCGTTATGCGACATGAGCTTGACAAGTGGACTTTGCATAAGGATGGTGGTAAAAGAAAGGGAAATTCTGACTACATGTGTCAGAGTCTTTCAACGGGTTATTGAAGTCTGCACGTAGATTGCCTGTCATTGCCATGGTGCGGATGTCATTCAAGAAGATGGCAGAGAGGTTTGTTGAAAGATCTAGAGGTGCATCATCATTGATGGAAAGGGTTGTTGAATTTATGCCACAACCAATGAAACGATTTGAGAAATATAGGAAGCGAGCACAGTGGCATTCATTTTTGCAGTATTGCAGCGAGCGAAATATTTTTGAAGTTCGCACTGGTCTGCATCACAAATGCGGGAATAATACACACACTGTCAATGAAGCCAGAAGATTATGTTCATGTGGAAAATGGTCAATCTATCACTTTCCATGCTCACATGCAAAATTTATGAAATACAATTATGTTTTCAATGGGGTTAAATCTAATTAATATTTAGCATTAAAGATTCAATACAACAATTTAACATACACCCCAAGAAATAAATAGCAATTTTTATTGGCCATTATCGTCACTGTCTGGCACTATTTCATTGTCACTGTCTTTATCTTCTTCGTCAACATCTTGTATGCACCCTTCCAGACCGAGGGCATCGTAATCTAGGCCGAGTTGACACATATTTCTCATATTTCATCGCTATCATCAATAATACCACTTGCTTGATTTCTACAACAATATGGGACTCCTACGCCCAATGTCTGTGATATAAACATAGGTAGTCTCTCCCACTCGACAACTATTGGGAAAGCAGGATAATCATTGTCTCTATGCAATGTTAAATTTTATAATTAATCCCAATACTGATCCTCCGTCCCTTCCAGGTAGTTAAGATCATCCATTGCATGATTAACGGCTAGTGCCTTTTCCATCTCTAGAATCTCCTTCATCAAATGCTGAATCACTTTTGGTTCATCTTTATGTGTGTTTGTTTGGAAGGTTGCAGACAGTGCTTGTGGTAAAACAAGCCCATGCCCGTGACATAGTACTTCATAATCACATCATTTTGAGTAAAGGGGAACCCATTGTAGTTTTTCGCCCCAAATTCGCATACCTTCAGGCTTTGTAGAATGCGCTTCACCCTCAATAATGTGCCCTGCAACTTTGAGATCGGTGTGTATATTGATAGGCTTATTTTCCAAGGGACATAGAACACCATACCACTTATCATCAACCAAATCTGTATAGCAACCTAGCATATTCTTTTCAAGGTAGGGATCGATTGTGTTATGACGTATTCCATGTGGATCTTTTAAACTACCTTCACCTTTTTGCCTCTTCTTAAACCACTTATTAAATGTTAGTGGCATTTCTGAAATGGATGTTGTGATGGTTCTTCAAATGGTCTTTGAATACTGATCTCTTGGTTCAACTTAAGAAGAACTAAACTGCACGAACTTGTATATTAAACGTAGCGCCTCACCAATATGCGCTATGTGTATTGTCATATCGACCTGAAAAAGCTGAACCCACTTGTACCCTAGAGAATCACTATCACGCGAAACACAACACCTCACCAATATGCGCTATGTGTATTGTCATGTTGACCTGAAAAAGTTGACGATCTAAAAAAGCTGTCGACTTGAAAAAGCTGGACCCACTTGTACCCTAAAGAATCATTATCACGTGAAATATAGCACCTCACCAATATGCGTTATGTAACCTAAAATCACTCTTAGCTGTCTATAAAAACCTCACGCATTTTAGTTATTAGTTGCCTTGTAACAAAACGAATAGAAAAACTTTCCATTAATTTTTCATTTTCGAGCATTACATGATTGGACGCAATGACGTACCAAGGTGTTACTGTGGCAAATGTGCGATTTTGAAGCCATGTTGGTCAAATTGCAATCTGGGGCACAGACGTTGGATGTGTAAACAAGTTGTAAGTTATTATTTTTGGAAAAAATGTTTGTTAATAGTTTTTATATAACACGTTAATTAATAGTCTTGTGTTATCATCCCATTGGTAGGACAAAAATCAATGTGGTTTTAAAGAATGGTATGATGAACCCATTAACCAAGAATACTACAAATCATGTTTGCTAAACATTTGGAATCTGACTGGTGAATACGAACTTCAGATCTTGAAACTACAAGAACAACTTGCGGCAGTGAAGGAGAAACTAAAAGAGGCAGAAGAAGAAAAAAATAGGTTGGAAGAGAAATTTAAGTGGTTGAAGCATAGAATAATGGGCGATAGACAAACACATGGATGCATTTAGTGTAGTATTTTATTTTTATGTTGTACGTGTCATGTATTATCTTTAATTGGTAACGAATTTAAATTTATGTTAAGTTGTCGTTTTTTGTATTCTAGTGTTAAACTAATAAATAACCCGAGAAATAAAAACATATGCGCAAATTATGTAAAACATAAATAATGTTGCTATTATATATTTAATGTCATATATACAACTAATAATACATATCAATGAGTCCCACATCGTGTATGCTTTAAAGCATTGGCTGGCCTAAGGCGCATCCCATCCCGCCCGGCTATGCTATCAGGATCATCCTCATCACGTTGCCTCTTTATCGGAGGATGCGCTGCAGCATGATCATCAGTAAAGCTGGCAGACTCGGTAGCAGCGGCTGTTGGACCAGCAGTAACCTACAGAATAATAATATATTTTAGTATATGAAATATAAAATACTAACATATGTGTTAGCAAAAAATATTTAATGGTCATACCATGGTCTCAGGGGGATCCTGAATAACATCATCCGTCTCCGGCAAGTCAGTATCGCACAATATGGTCTCTGTGACGGGCGATGACGAAATCTTTAAAAAAAATAGTTTAGATATTACTGACTAATCAATGACATAAAAACAAATTGAAATAATAGTAATACAAACAAACCTGCATCTGAGTAGCACCACAATGCTCTGTAGGAACATCGAGGTGCACTGGAGTAGATGAAGTATGTGAAAGATCCTCAGCATCCCTCGGCGATTAGCCATAACTCAGTCGTCGCCCACTATGCACCTCTCGTATCGGCCGATCAGCATTAACCGTCGATGGCTCTAGAGGAGCAGAAAAATACTGATCCCACTCCTGTCGCGTAATGGCCGTGCCCGCAATCAACAATGGAGCAGACGGAGTCACCTGCGAAGTCCCTAGCGACAGCTGAAGGCTGAATGACGGCATATCATGAGGAGCATCATGTGGCTCAGGGTGTTCACCCGGATGATCATCTCTAAATATCCTCCATGGGTGCCTCAATTCCCCCTTGCTCCCCGTCCTCGCCGATCACCATGACCTCGTGGGCCACCACTTCCTCTCTGGCCATGCCTGCCACATCTACCACGTTCAGGATCCAATGGTGGCCCATGATGGTACTCCTCGGGCGGCACACACTACTAGAAATCCAGTAAAAACCGACCAACGTTGGTCGGTAATGGCCATAAATCGACCAAAACGCGACCATTTACGTGTGGACGGTATTTTTGTGGTCAGAAAGGAATACCGACCAAAGTTGGTCAGAAATTACCGACCAACTTTGGTCGGTCAATTAAATTCAAAAAACAAAAATATTGCAAAAAAAAACCGACCAAAGTTGGTCGGTATTTTAATTATGTAATAAAAAGATTCACTATCTGAGAATCGAACCGGGGTCTGTATTGTGGCATGATACTATTCTACCACTAGACCATTGGTACATTTTATTTTGAGACTGTCTTTTATTTGATTTAGACTCTTTAATTGTATTTTCGCACGAAAATAACCGACCAAAGTTGGTCGGTTTTATTAAAAAGTAAATTTACCGACCAAAGTTGGTCGGTTTTTTTAAATGACCCGCCGAATTAATCGACCAATTTTGGTCGTTTTTTAATGTTAATTTTTATTTATTTTAATTGAAAATCCGACCAAAGTTGGTCGGTTTTTTGAAACATAAATTTTGCGGGACTCAAAAATAGTTTCCCACATTTTTGCGCCAAAGAAAACCGACCAAAGTTGGTCGGTTTCGTAAAAAAAAAAATTAAATTTTTTTTTTTGAAAAATCGACCAACTTTGGTCGGTTTTTGCCAAATTTCTAGTAGTGACATAAGCAGCCTTGTCCTAAGCGCCCATCCTCTCAGGCACATCTTAATGTGTCGGCAACAAGATCAGTAACCTGACAACCATAACACGTGCAAAGCTATCGTTCCCTCGCCTGTATGCTGTAACATCTGCAGTGCCAACTGGTAGAACTGATGTAAGCCAATAACCTGCATAATATGTAAAATATTAATTACGGAAGAATAATGTAACATTATAAGTAAGTATAACAATTAACATACCAGTGTCTCATGCCTCCAGGTGTATGGAATGTACCGACCACCAGCGCGATGAATGGGATACCAGATGATAAGTCGGGTAACGTTGCGATACCAACTCATGTTGTCACGACCCAAACTAACCCTGTCGTGATGGCGCCTATCGTGGAACTAGGCAAGCCGACTCATTTCTAAAACAAATCGATATTTTCATTTCAAAGATAATTTCAAGGCTATCTAACATAAAAACCTTCGTAAAGGAGTTCAAATCAATATAAAAGTGCGGAAAGAAAAGCCCGACATCGGGGTGTCACTAGTCATGAGCATCTACTATAATTTATCTGACAATATCGAGACTAACATAGTCTGGAAAATAGATAAATACAACTAAAGGAAGATAATAGGGAAAAGAGCAGGGCTGCGATCACCAGGCTGCTACCTTGCTATCCCCGGGAAAATCTGCAACCGGAATAGTCAACAACCGCTACCGTGTCTAGCTACACCTGGATCTGCACACATGGTGCAGGGAGTAACGTGAGTTCTCCAACTCAGTAAGTAACAACAATAAATAAAGACTAAGCAATAGTGACGAGAAATAAGCATATAAAGTTCATATCATGAAATCTTAGTAAAATACCACATGATTTTAAAATCAGGGTTTGAATCAAAACATCCCGTTTAAACCCAGTTCCAGTAAAATCATTTAAAGATATTTTTCAACAGTTTTCAAACAAAGACTCAATGCAAGGTAAGCAAAAATGATGAAATCATAAATAGCCCCTCGGGCAAAACATCACTCATATGCAGCCCATCGGGCAAACCTTAGTGATAAAATCATAAACAGTCCCTCGGGCATACCTCACAATCACTCGTAAATAGCCCCTCTGGCATACCTCACAATCACTCGTAAACAGCCCCTCGGGCATACCTCACAATCAACACTCGACACTCGCACTCAGTAGGTACATGCGCTCACTGGGGGGTGTATAGACTCCGGAGGGGCTCCTTCAGGCCAAGCACTATATCAAGCCAAATCATGGTATAAATCACTCAGCCCCTCGGCCTATATCAAACATGTTGCGGCGTGCATCCCGATCCCAAAAATAACCTCACAAATCAGGCCCTCGGCCTCACTCAGTCATAAACCTCTCAAGCCACTCGGGGATTTTAGTAAAACCAGGGTACTTAGCCCAAAACAATATTTATATGCATCAAAACAGAGTAATAAAAACTGAGTTATGCAGTAAACAGGTATAACCATGACAATATAGATTTTCAATCGAAAACAGTGAGAGGACAGTAAGAAAAGGCCCCTAAGGGTCCAAACAACACTGGCACAAGGCCCAAACATGACATTCAACCCAATTTACAGAAACTCATTTCTAAAACTCATAAGTATCATATAGTTTCAACAAAATATGCAATTTTACAGTTGCTACGGGACGGACCAAGTCACAATCCCTAACAATGCACGCCCACACGCCTGTCACCTAACATGTGCGTCACCTCCAAATAGTAAAATGATACGAAATCCAAGGTTTCATACCCTCAGAACTAGATTTACAATCTTTACTTACCTCAAACCGGTCAAATCTCTACCCCGTAATGCTCTTGCCTCCCGACACGGCCTCCAAATGCTCCAAATCTATTCATAATCAGTACAATACTATCAATATACGCTAATGGAATGAATTCTACAAGAAATACTACCAATTTAGACCAAAAATCCGAAATTGGCTCAAACCGGCCCCCGAGCACACGACTCGAAATCGGGTAAAAGTCACAAATTACGAACACCCATTCACTCATGAGTCCAACCATACTAGTTTCACTTAAATCCGACTTTGAATTGATATTCAAATCCCAAAAATTCATTTTATGAAGTTTCTACAATTTTTCCCAAATTTCCACCTCAAATTACTAATCAGATGATGAAATCATTGATATATTCATGTATATTAACCAAATTCGAGTTAGAATCACTTACCCCGATGAATTTCTTGAAAAACCCACGAAATATCGCCACAAACCAAGCTCCTTAAGTCCAAAATGTGAAATAATGCCCTAAACCCCATTTATATAGTGCACCCTCTGAACTCCCACTATGCGGTCCGCAAAATTCCAAGCGCGGTCGTGCCTCCCAGGTCCTGCAGTCGCGAAAAACTGGTGTGACCGCACTTTTTGTTGGCTGCACTGCAATTCTTTAGTATTTTGGCCATAACATTCTCGACAGATGTCCAAATGATGAGTTCTTTATCTTTTTGGCAACTAGACACATAGGGCTACAACTTTCAATTTTGAATTATCTCAAAATTACTTGTAGATCATAAGATATAGGCTTCCAAAGTCGGACCAGCGAATCTGCAGAACTTTTTCCCCGAGTGCGGCTGCGGCAGAATTATGCGGTCCGCGAAATTCTCCTAAGGTACGCGAAATTCTGCTGAGGTCCACGAAATTCCAAGCACCAGAACCATACCTGAGTTCCGGAAATGCCTGGACTCGCTCAAAACTAACCCCGAAACATACCCGAGGCCTCCGGAACCTCAACCAAAGGTACCATCAAGTCCTAAAATACCATACAAACTCAATCGAGCTCTCGAATCACATCAAACAATAACAAAAACATGAATCACACACCAATTCAAGCTTAATAGACTTGAAATCTCAAACTTCCACAAACGATGCCGAAACCTATCAAACCTCGTCCGAATAATCTCAAATTTTGCACATACGTCACAAATGACACTATGAATCTAATCCAACTCCCGAAATTCCATTCCGACTCCGATGTCAATTTTTTCACTGCCGATCGGAAATCACCAAATTTCCAATTTCGCCAATTCAAGCCTAATTCTACCACGGACCTCCAAATTACATTCCGGACACGCTCCTAAGTCCAAAATCACCTAACAGAGCTATCCAAACCATAAAAATCCCAATCCGAGATCGGTTACTCATAAGTCAATATCCGATTGACTTTTCCAACTTAACCTTCTAAATAAGAGACTGAGTGTCTCATTCCACTCTGAAACTACTCCGGACCCGAACCTACCAACCCGATATAACACAACACAGCTGAACAACACATAATAAAGCAGAAATGGGGAAAACGGGGGTATAACTCTCGGAACGACCGGTCGGGTCGTTACACATATACTCATGCTCGCCATCCATACGGTGAGGTGAAGGGTATGGCGGAATCAGGTCATACCTCTGGTCTCAAACCTCAATCTAGGCCTCTAGCCAGGCTATATATCTCTAGTCAACCCTGGAACGATCATCTCACTGGTAATATGTCCCATGCCAAGTGGGCGGAATAGGTTCAAGCTGCGGGAGACCAAACTGGCGAAGGACTCGCTCGGTGGCATGATGCTCGACTATATTGAGACATATCATTGGGACGAAAGAGCTCCACATAGCTCGACTGCAGGAGCAATAATCGGGCAAACCAGCTATGAGAGCGTCATTGTATGGCCTCCATACGAACTATTTTAATAAATACAAGAATCGTGAGTAAACACAATGCATATCAAGCCAGGCCAAGTAAACTTAAGTATATATGTACCTGCGCGACTTCAAGTAAATCCAACAAATCCCTGTAATAAGGGAGATGATGTCGAGCCTCGACCTCATGTGCGTAGCCTCGCCTATCAACCCACTTCCAAGCTAAAGGGAGAAACGGTAGAGGTGGTGCATCCGAAGCGATCAGTGGTAGAAGTGGATAGAACTGCAGCAACCGCTCCTAGGCCCAAACCTAATATAGATTGTGGACGTAAAATTTAAGGTGGTTTTTTACTATGTATGTTATAATCATGAAAAGAATTGACTGTAGTTTCACTTACAGCAGTGGTAAAAATCCGACAACGTCTCTCTGGGTTCCCATGCAGGCCCGACATATCTGCCTATACAAGTAACCTAGAACAGCTGCACCCCAGCTGTAACCAGCTAAATCATCTAGCCGCTCTAGATGATGTAGAAATCTTAAGCTGATTAGGTTTTCTTGAAGTGTTCGGGAACAATGTACCACCAAATATCAGTAACATCAATAGTCTCATGTGCCGGTCGATATCCTCTGGCAATGAATCATCTGTAATCTTCGTATCCATCGCCACCAGATGCTGTCGAACGGGCGTCAGCTACAATCGACTGGCCCCATTCAATGCAGTCGGCTCTGCTGGCTGGAAATCGGTGAGCTGCTGCAACATATGAAGGTAATCCACTCCCCTATAGTCTCTAAGAGCATGCGGGTAAGCTACAGGTATATCATCAACAAGTAGCCCGAAAAGAACCTCCACGTCCTCAAGCGTGATGGTAGCCTCGCCGATGGGTAGATGAAATGTGTGCGTCTCCAATCTCCACCGCTCTATCATAGCCGTGATCAACGCTAGTCGAACTGCAATCGGCCGATCTCTATGATCTTGTAGAAACCTGTATCCTGAAGGCGTCTAACTATACAGGTATGCAATGGGTGGTCCCTAATGAACTCTCATATATCGTCAACACGTCTGGGACGGAATGTCTGGGGACAGACAATGCCCATCCCAGATATGTGAAGACCTATGGTTGCCCTGTGGCAATAGTAGCTCTCAAGATGTAGGTCCCAGATGCACATGGGGAACCTCCATGACGATGTCTGTAAATTGAACAATATTAATTAAAGTATTTTTCTGTTTAATTGTTTAACATCTTAAAATATATTGAAATATCTTTTATATTAATATTTAATTGATATTTTTTCTATATTATTACTTATGTTAATATATTTTCTATATTATTATTTTATATGTAAGTTTATTATATTATTTTATATGTTAGTTTATTATTTTATATGTTTATTTCTTACTCAGCTATTTTTGGGTATAATAGAATTAAATAATTAATTTTCATAACTATACATGATATAATTAATAAGTATTCATATAAAAATACTTAGTTTGACAAACTTTCTATATTGTTGTTTTTATGTTATTTTCTTACATATGTTGACTAAAATTCGAGAGAGTTTGTGTTTGAACTATTATTGTTTTCATATATTTTTGGGGTTAACAGATAATTAAATGATTAATTTTAATAACTACAAAGATAATTTAGTAATTATTCATATAACAGATACTTAGGTTGATAAATTTTCTATATTAATATTTTATATGTTAGTTTCTAACATTTTTCTATTAAAGTAACACTACTCTAAATGGCCATGAACAAAGTCAACTACCATAAGATAAAATTTATTATCAGTTTTACTACGCTAAAGGGCACTACATTACAATTTAGGGTACAACATAACACTAAAGGGCACTAAATAATAATAAAGTCACATATTAATATACGTACAACATTAAAATCACATATAACATTAATTATTCATAAAGTAATAATTTATCTTTATTACTAATTTCTTAGCACATAAATAATCTAATTCGGATAAAAATAACAAATTAATTAAATCACAAAACGATCACAAAAAGACATAGACCACAATAAAAATAAATACTAAGCATTTTATATACATGAGTTTTACCAAAAAGTAAGTCGGAATACCTCGATTTAAAGTTTTTTAAAATGTAAAAATGTGATGATTTGGGGGACGAAATGAGCAATATACGATATCCACTACATGAAAACGCCTTGGATTTTAAATATGTAAAGATTCATATTAGAGTGTTTGGATCTAGCATTACTCTCCACTAAGAACCCGTTTGCATTAGTTGGTTGTAAATAGTTGATAAGCTTAAAGTGATGAAATTAATTTTTTAAATAAGCATTTATGTGTTTGGATAGATGTGTTGAAATTGATAATAATCAAATGATGTGTTTGGTGATAAACAGTTCTTTTATTACAATGACCAAAGTACCCTTAAAACTTTACAAAAGATTATAAATTTAAAAGATTCTTTGTAAAGAAAATGATGAACATCGAATATGGAATGAAGAGAAAGTTAGAAAATTTATTTTGGGAAAAATATTTTGTGAATTAAAAAATATTACTAAGGATAAATTAGTAAAGCCTTGGTCAAACTAAAAAAGCTCATAAGCTGAAAAACCATAAGTTGGGGGTGACCAACTTATGACTAGTTTTAGCTTATAAGTACTTTAGGTGTTTATCAAATACGCAGATAAGCCAAAAGATGTTTATAAACTAGTTTGACAAGCTTATAAGCATAGCTAAACACCCTATAATTTGGACATTAGAGTCCCGACTAATTTGTAAGGTTATCATATCTTAAATCTTGGTGGCCTGGTCTTCCATACTATTTCTGCGATACTTAACACCCGTTTGACCATAGATTTTGAGTATAATTTTTCGAAAAATAAATAAATTGAAAATACTATTTGTTCATGGAACATATTTGAATTTGTTTTTCAAGTTCCCAAGAAAAGGTTTAGGGCAGTTTTTGGTGAAAATTTTTCTTGCATTCACAAAACTTCAAGTTTTTTTTTTTCAAATAAAATGCATGTCTAAACACAACTTCAACATTCAAAACTTATTTTTCAACACAACTTCAAAAACTTTCTTTTCAAGTTTCAACCAAATCTATGTCCAAACGCTAACTTAGATAAAGTTGGGTAACTTTTTTATTACTCCCTCCGTTTAAAAAAGATTGGCACTATTCCTTATGTCCGTTTCAAGAATATTGGCACATTTTAATATTTTTTCAATAAGAAGCATTTATAGCCACATAAATGTTATGATATATTTAAGACCACATGCTTTAAAAGTTTCACAATCACACAAATGTTATGACTTATTTGAGACCACATATCTCAAAAGTGTTTACTCATTTATTAAAGTTTGTGCCAAGTCAAACAAGGACAATATTTTTAAAATAGAGGGAGTACGAAAAATAATTTAGTATATTTTGTTACAATAAAGTGAAAGTTTAGAGATCATCCATGTCTTTAATACTAGGTGGGGGTGGGGGTGGGGGAATAGAGTGGGGAGGGTTGAAAAGAGTTTTGGAAAATATTGTTTTTCCTCTTGGTAGAGAAAATGTTTTCATCCAATTAGAAAAAAATAAGTTTATAAAAAAAATATTTAAATCAACCAAACATGAAAAATTAAAAAATCTTTTCTAAAAAATATTTTCCTTCGTACCAAGCACACCCTTAATTATCAATAAATAGCATAGATTCTACAGACTTGCAATAACATGCTTACTAGTAATTTTATCATTTACAACCTTTGTGGGTTTACGGTCAATTTGAACATTGACAATCTACAATCAGTACTACATATTTGAAGTTGTCTATAAAGAAAACAATTACGACTATATCAATATAATATGATAATTTTTTTCCTGTTTAAACGGCTAATCATTTCATATTTAATAGGAAAGTGGAAGGGAAGAGTTGTGTAACGACCCGACCGATCGTTTTAAGCATTTACGCCATTTTCAATTATTTTAAGTCTTGAATAACTTCATATGATGTATTATGACGTGTATGAATTGTCGGTTTTGTTTTCAGGTATTTCGGAATATGTTCGGAAGAATGAATTCCATGTTGGAAGCCTTAATTTGAAAGAGTTGACCAAATTTGACTTTTTAGTATTCGACTTTGGATCGGAGTTTTGATGATTCCGTTAGGCCTGAATGGTAATTTTGGACTTGGGCGTATGCGCCCGGAATTTAAGTTGGATATTTCTAGAATGTTTCGACATCATTTCTTCAAGAATAAGTGGTACCACATTACGCAAATGAGTTTCGAATTCCGTTTTGATTGAAGCATTAGATCCGTATTGAAATTACGGAGCCATAGCAAAAAGAATCGTCGAATTCAGACATCGTATGAGAGAGTTATGCCCATTTCCGTGTCGAGAAAGATTGTTATTTTTCTGGGGCAGAGGCAAATCGCAGGTATCAAATGCGATTTATAAGTCTCAGGTGTCAATTGCGACTTGCCTGGACAGATTCTAAAACGGGGGTTTCGGCCATTTTTAACACATTTGGAGCTTTGGAGCTCGGATTGAAGCGATACTTGAGGCGATTTTCACCATATGGATTGGGGTAAGTGATTCTAACTCGATTTTGGTTAAAGTACACGAATCTATTGTTGTTTTTATCAACAAATTAGTGTTTTGGGTTGAAACTTTCATTAACTTTAATTGAAGGTTTGAAGGCCGAGTTGTGGTCGAATTTGAGTAATTTTTGTATGGTTGTACTCGTAGTTAAATGGGGGTTCAGATTTTGTAATTTTTGTGGGATTCCGAGATGTGGGCCCCACCGTTGACTTTTGGTTAACTTTTCGAGCGGAGTTAAATTTTTTTATAAATTGTTAAACTGTAAGCATTGGAGTATATTTTGATTAATTTGCACGTTGGTTGACTAGTTTTAGATCGTTTGGCTTGGGATTGAGGAGATAGGAAGACGTTCAGAGGTTGATACGCACGTAATGAATTTTTCGGAGTATTGTTTAGCTTGCTCAGATTTTATTCGTCTTGTTCGAAGTAAATAACACTTCTAAACTTGGTTCTGAGGGTATAAATTCCTGAACTATGTGTTATATGATTTGTTTGAAGGTGACACACATGCTAGATGACAGGCGTGTGGGCGTGCACCATAGAAATTGTGGCTTAATTGATTCCGTGGACTTGCCTAATCGAATAATCATGTCATTTTCCACATATCCTTCACGTGTTTGAGAAATTGAGCTAAGACTCGTGTTAAAGATCATGTTTAGACTACGTATCGATAATTTTGGGACCCACGGAGGTCGTATTGCTGTTGAATTATTTGTTTAAATTATAATTTTGAACTTAGTCACATCTGTCATTTGCATATCATATCTCAGTCTCTGTTGCCATTTATTGATACATCATATCATCATGTCGGGCCGATTTTCATGACATTGTGAGCCTTAAGAGACTGGAGAGATTATTGACTGAGCGGGGCCGAGGGCCGGGTTGTGAGTGATATTTATGGGATCGGGCTGCACGCCGCAACATGTTTCTTTTATTTATTTATGCCTGGATCTGGCTTATTATAGCGCTTGGGCTGAAGGAGCCCCTCCGAAGTCTGCATCCCCCACAGTAAGTGCATTTGCATTTACATTTGGGATGGATCTTCCCTAAGCATTTACATTTGGGATGGATCTTCCCTAAGCATTTACATTTGGGCATGGATCTTGCCTAAGCATTTATATTTGGGATGGATCTTCCCTAAGTATTTACATTTGGGCATAGATCTTGCCTAAGCATTCACATTTGGGATGGATCTTCCTAAGCATTTACATTTGGGCATGGATCTTGCCTAAGCATTCACACTTGGGATGGATCTTCCCTAAGCATTTACATTTGGGCATGGATCTTGCCTAAGCATTTACATTTGGGATGGATCTTCCATAGGCATTTACATTAGGGATGGATCTTCCATAAGCATTTACACCTGGGCATGGATCTTGCCTAATTATTTATATTGAGGGATGAATTTTCCCTGGGCTGGATTGGCACTATACAGTATTGAGTGATTGACTGTCAGTTGATCTTCATATTGAGAGATAGATCTTCCCTGGGCTGGATTGGCCATATACAGTACTGAGTGATTGAGTACTCTGAGAGTGTGAGTTCACAAGACTCCATTTTAGTGCATCACATACAACATGTTTATTGACATATAGATATAGAGATGTCACATTACTCATATGAGTTGATCTATTTTACTTGTATTGAGTTTACCTGTTGAACTTGAAAGCATGCCTACAATTTTGTACTGTTATTTCTATATTGGACTGCACCTGTTGAGCTCGTCATTACTTTCATCCCAAAGGTTAGTCTTGTTACTTATTGAGTACATTGGGTCGATTGTACTCATACTACACTTCTGCACCTTGCGTGCAGATTTTGGATGTTGATGCTGTTGTACATGGCGGGAGCTAGCATCGAAGATGTACATGCGATCCAGTCACAACTGCCTCTTGTTTTAGGTAGCTTTAGAAATTTTAAATATGTATTTGTATATTTCAAGCAGATGACGTATTTGTATTTCACTAGCTTTGTAAATTCTAATCTTAGAAGCTCATAATTTATACTACCAGTCCTTGGGGAGTGGATTAGAGTCAGTTAAATATTAATTAAATCGGATTGTTGTTATCTGGCTTACCTAGCGGGTGAGGTTAGTGCCATCACGACTAAGTGTCAAATGCGACTTGCCTAGACAGATTCTAAAACGGGGGTTTTGGTCATTTTTAACACATTTGGAGCTATGTAGTTCAGATTGAAGCGATTATTTGGGTAATTTTTACCATATGGATTGGGGTAAGTTATTCTAACTCGGTTTTGGTTAAATTACACGAATCTATTGTTATTTTTATCAACGAATTAGTGTGTTGGGTTAAAAATTTCATAGACTTTAATTGAGGATTTGAAGGCCGAGTGGTGGTCGAATTTGAGTAATTTTGGTATGGTTGGACTCATGGTTAAATGGTGGTTCGGATTTTATAATTTTTGTCAGATTCCGAGACGTGGCCCCCACCGTTGACTTTTGGTTGACTTTTCAAGCGGAGTTGAAAATTTGTATAAATTATTAAATTGTAAGGATTGGAGTATATTTAGATTAATTTGCACGTTGTTTGACTAGTTTCAGATCGTTTGACTTGGGATTGAGGAGATAGGAAGGCGTTCAGAGGTTGATACATGCGGAATGGATTTTCTGGAGTATTGTCTAGCTTGCTCAGATTTGATTCAGCTTTTTTGAGGTTAGTAACACTTCTAAACTTAATTCTGAGTGTATAAATCCCTGAACTACGTGTTATATGATTTGTTTGGAGATGACAGACATGCTAGGTGACATGCGTGTGGGCGTGCACCATAGAAATTGTGGCTTAATTGATTCCGTGGAGTTGCCTAATCAAATAATTATGTCATGTTCCACATATCCTCTATGTGTTTGAGAAATTGAGTTGAGACTCGTGTTAAAGATCATGCTTAGGCTACGTGCCGATAATTTTGGGACCCACAGAGGTCGTATTGCTGTTGAATTATTTGTTTAAATTATATTTTTGTACTTAGTCACATCTATCATTTGCATATCATATCTCAGTTTCTGTTACCATTCATTGATACATCATATCATCACGTCGGGCCGATTTTTATGACATTGTGAGCCCGAGAGACTAGAGAAATTATTGAGTGAGTGGGGCCGAGGGACGGGTTGTGAGTGATATTTATGGGATCGAGTTGTACGTCATAACATGTTTCTTTTATATATTTATGCCTGGATCTGGCTTATTATAGCGCTTGGGCTGAAGGAGCCCCTCCGGAGTCTGCACCTCCCACAATGAGCGTAGTTGCATTTACATTTGGGATGGATCTTCCCTAAGCATTTACATTTGGGCGTGGATCTTGCATACGTATTTACATTTGGGATGCATCTTCCTTAAGAATTTACATTTGGGCATGGATCTTGCCTAAGCATTCATATTTGGGATGGATTTTCTCTAAGCATTTACATTTGGACATGGGTCTTGCCTAAGCATTTACATTTGGGATGGATCTTCACTAAGCATTTATATTTGGGCATAGATCTTGCCTAAGCATTCACATTTGGGATGGATCTTCCCTAAGCATTTACATTTGGGCATGGATCTTGCCTAAGCATTTATATTTGGGATGGATCTTCCATAAGCATTTACATAAGGGATGGATCTTCCCTAAGCATTTAAAACTGGGCTTGGATCTTGCCTAATTATTTATATCGAGGGATGGATTTTCGGTGGGCTGGATTGGCCCTATACAATACTGAGTGACTGACTATTAGTTGATCTTCATATTGAGGGATGGATCTTCCCTGGGCTGGATTGGCCATATACATTACTGAGTGATTGAGACCTCTGAGAGTGTGAGTTCACGAGACTCCATTGTAGTGCATCACATATAGCATGTACATTGACATATAGATATAGAGAATTCACATTTCTCATATCTTTCTGTGTTGATCTATTTTACTTGTATTGAGTTTACTGTTGAACTTGAAAGCATGCCTACAATGTTGCACTATTATTTCTATATTGGACTGCACCAGTTGAGCTCATCACTACTTTCAGCCCAAAGGTTAGTCTCGTTACTTATTGAGTACATTGGGTCGGTTGTAATCATACTACACTTTTGCACCTTGCTTGTCAATTTTGGATGTTGATGCTGCTGTACATGGCGGGAGCTAGCATTGAAGATGTACCTGCAATCCAATCACAACTACCTCTTGTTTTAGGTAGCTTTAGAATTTTTAAATCTGTTCATGTATATTTCAAACAGATGACGTATTTTTATTTCACGAGCTTTGTAAATTCTAATCTTAGAAGCTCATGATTTGTACTACTAGTCCTTTGGGGAGTGTATTAGAGTCAGTTAAATATTAATTGAATCGAATTGTTGTTATTTAGCTTACCTAGCAGGTGAGGTTAGATGCCATCACGACTAATTAGATTTTGGGTCGTGACAAGTTGATCGAACAATAGGGATGCCAAACACTTTTTAAGATTTTAGTGCTTTAGTTTCAGTAATCTATTTTTGTGGTTATGGAAGCCGGCAATTACCTTAGAAGACTTATTCTAGCAGTAAGATTCTCATCCAACAAAACATGCTTTATACCATTTCCTGTGACTCCAGTATGTAAATACCGGATACTTTGCAATAACCATTGGTATTGCCGTTCATTATTGCCATTTTAATACTTTGCTTTGCTTTTTCCATCATGCGAAGAATAAATTAAAGAATCAAAATTTAAAGCGCTTTTTCTACATGATAGCTGGCTGTCACGACCCCAATTTTCCTCTGTAGAATGTCGTGACGGCACCTAATCCCTTGGATTAGATAAGCCTAACACTTACTAAATAATTAGAAGAATTCAACCATCAAATGAAAAATACGAGATAAAAATCTTATACAAATTACAATTCCCAAAACCGGTAGTGCAAGTCATAAGCTCTACTAAGTTTGCTAGAAATCCCTAAATACAACTGTTCGGATGGAATTAAATAGTACAATGAAAATATCAAAAGGTGACTCCGAGACCTACGAACGTGACGACAAGTTTACCTTGAGTCTCCACAGCTCGACTAGCCAGCTAATAATCAACAACAACTGAGGCACCTGGATCTGCATAAAACTGTGCAAAAGTGTAGTATGTGTACACTACAACGGTACCCAGTAAGTATCAAGACTAACCTCGTTGGAATAGTGATGAGGGACAGTCAAGGCACCTACCGGACTAAACAATCTGAATAAGTGTGTAGATGAAATAACAGAGAAACAATATTATTTTAAAACTAAGCACGATAAGGAATACAAGACAATACTTGCAATAATACACTAGTAACAACAATATTCGATAGGAACCAGTTATGTAATAATGTTGTAGAGTAACTAATCACAGTCTAAGTCCGGGGAACTCAAATAAAGGAAAAACGAGCAACAACTCAATAAAAACAACCGCTTTCACACCAGATATGTTCAAACATTTCCACGAGGTATCGAACCTTATAATCACAGCTCACTGGTCCCAATTCATGAACCCTAATCACTTGGAATCTTGTACTCACATTACAACTCATAACCACACGAACGACTCACGTGGCAATAAAAGAATCCTCACACAGAAGGCAAGAAGACAAGAGTACGTATAATGGTTAATGTCGTCAGGATTCACCTTTTAAAACCGATATGGGTGATATAACTACGTGTATGCTTGTGCAAGTATTCTACCATAATTCCAGTCAACAAATAAGAGTACTGTCAATGAATGAAACATAAGCAACGATCACCACGAAATGTACGATGTAACAGAAGCAACAATGAAGTTTAAAGCAACGACCAACACAACAAGATTAGCTATACAGAGCTGAGCAAATAGTGCAACATGGAGGAAAACAATTAATAGTATGCTAAGGAAAACAACAACCAAAGACAAGTGCACAGAAAAGGGGAAATGACAACAAGAGCACTCCCGAGGTACCACTTCGTAGTCTCAAATCGTAAATGAATCATAACTTTTCTTATATCACCGCGAGAGCCTTTATATTTAGTTTTTAAGAATTATTTTTCCGAAATAGCATCCCGCATTTTAGCCCACCTTATTACATCGCATGGCTTCTAGTAGTTCCCCTACTAGCCACGTGTTTCAAGCCCGCCTTATCTCATCGTATGCGTTTCAACACCGAAACCTTATACCACCGCATGTGTATCAATAACAACAACACGGCAGAAACCTCGTGTAACACAATAACAACTGCACAAAATAAACCTCTCGCAAAACAATAACAACCGCACGACAGAAACCTCGTGCAACACAATAACAATCGCACTGCAGAAACCTCGTGGAACACAATAACAACCGCACGGCAGAAATCTCGTGCAAACACATAAACAATTTTCTCAACTAAACACGTATGCCAAAAACATAACAACTCAAATAAATAACTTTCACAATATGTGCCCACATGCCACAATATTTCCTCAAAACAGTTACAATATCACAACCACGTATATCCCTCGGCTCAACAACACTGGATACAACAACAATATTAATAACATGAGAATACGACAAGTAAATCATTATAAGAACTTTAGAATACAAATAAACGGAAGAACGAACTTACAGAGAAAGACACAACATAGAAATAATAGTCTCAACAATAATAGTTCCACAAGGGAGAGGTAATGTGTAATAATGATTCTACGAAAGTGCAATTCGACGACAAGAGAGATAACATGAATCAATGAACCCAAATAAGAATACGTCAACAATGAAAGGGACAACAAACTTTAATTAAGGCTAAGAAATTATGGAAGAGATAATTATTATTTCAATTAAGGTTAAGCAATTACGGAAAGGATAGCATGACGAAAAAAGGAGGCAACTACTTCAGTTAAAGCACATAGGAGTTTAATCGGCAATAAGGGTAGAATATGAAGCAATTAATTCTAATTAAGACACGTAAGGGTTAATTTAGTAAATGAGGAATTTAACATGAGCAAAAAAACTTCATATTTTTTGGACATAAGAACTTAAGAGCACTAGACGATCAAATTTCCATAAAGAAGTCCGAGCACGTACCTTTTACTTCGCGTACTCGGCTTTCACATGACACAATTAGCACAAAGACTCAAATCCTAAGGGGTAGTTTCCCACACAAAGTTAGGTAAGATACTTACCTCAAAGAAGCTAGATCATTACTCTAAAATGATCTTCTCGAGTGAAACACCCTCCGAAAGGCTCAAATCTAACCAAAATAACTTCAATTCATAAATAAAACTCACAGAAAATAATTCCGGATAATAAAGTTTCAATCTTTAACAATTACTAAAAGTCAAACCATGGGCCCGCACCTTAAAATCCGGCCAACATTATAAAATTCGAACACTCATTCGATAACGAGTTCACCCATACAAGAATTACCAAATTCCGATATCAATTCGTCATTCAAATCATCATTTTATATTTTGAAAGATTTCTTCAAAAAATTCTATTTTTCCTCAACTCAAAACACTAATTTAATGATAAAAATAAAGATAAAATCATGAAGTATAATCAATTCCGAGTGAATAACACTTACCCCAATAATTAGCTTAAAAAACCTACGAGAAATCGCTTAAAACCGAGGTCTACAACTCAAAATATGGTAAAAATGACAAACCCTCGCATTAGAGTACTTTTATATTGTGCTGAGGTGTTTGCACATCGCTATCGCGGAAGAAATGACGCGATCGCAAAGAAGAAATAACTACTGCTCCAAAATTATTCTACGCGATCGCAAATAAAATCATGCGATCGCAGAAGAGAAAGAAATACCAGCTGCCAAGGCCACACTTCGCGATCGATAGAAGGCGTGCGATCACGATTAAGGAACATCACTTCCCCCTAATAAGGAGCACTATGCGAACGCGAAAGGGGGAATGCTAACGCAAAGGCAAAAATCTTTCAAGCTACGCGATCGCAGGCTTCTGATCGCGAACGCGAAGGATAATACTGCCTGCCTCCAAATACCTCTACGCGAACGCGAAGGCATTGACGCAAACACGATGAAGGACACAAGATACCAGCAGATCAACAGTCCAAAAATTGAAGGAAATGGCTCGTAGCCAATCCGACACACACCTGAGTCCCCCGGGACCCATCGAAACATACCAACAAGTTCCATAACATACCACGGACCCACTCGAAGTCTAAATCATATCAAACAACGCCGAAACTACGAATCGCACTAACGAATCAAACTTATGAACTTCCAAATCTTCAAACTTCCAAAACTCGTGCCGACACCAAATTTTGCACACAAGTTTCAAATGACATAAAGAAACTAATCCAACTCTCAAAATCGCATTCCGACCACAATATCACCAAGGTCAACTCTTGGTCAAACCTCTCAACCTTCTAAAACTTCAACTTTTTAACTTTCGCCAAAATGCATCATATTATCCTACGGACTTCCAAGTCCAAATCCGGACGCACGCCTAAGTCCAAAATCACCATACGAAACTATTGAAATCATCAAAGTTTCATTCTAGAGTCGTTTGCTCAAAGGTCAAACTCTGGTCAACTCTTTTCATTTAAGTTTCAAAAATAAGAATTGTTCTTTCAATTAAATCCTGAATTATCTGAAAACCAATCTCTACCACACACGCAAGTCATAATATACATTACGAAACTTTTCGAGACCTTAAACCGCCGAACGGGGAGCTAATTCTCAAAATGACCAGTCGGATCGTTACACTGGCAGCTTATAACTAAGATGATCCTTTAATGATCCACTGGCAATATGTTCAGCACGATGAACACTTTGCTAGCTGTATATGAGTTATTTTGGTATGTGTCAAAGAACACTGACCAGATGCCCATGCCTTAGCTTTGATACCATCTACATGTGCTGCTGCAAATTTTGAGGTGAAGGCTTCTGCTTCAATTTCAGACATTTCACTAGGACCCCCTGACGACCCATCATATCTCGTAGCCAAGCTCAATAAAACTAGAAATAATGAATAAGATTCAGATGTGTCAAAAAATTAAAGGTCTTCGATCCATTTTACCATGATCAGTGACTAACATATCCATGTACATATGGCTTTCTAATATGAATCAAATTCTTTACTGTATTGGATCCTAAGAACCTTCTTGTTTGATATTGAATTTGGGTATCGGGTCGCTCTATGTGGGCTGACCCAACTCAATTTGAAAGAGGTAATTAGTTTGACAAGCAAATCCATGTCTAACAATTGTTGCCACTTTGCAAACCTATATTTGATACGAAAAGGCTTTGTGAGTTGTGAATGACAACTCACTAATCAGAATTTGATGAGAACATGGATCTGTGAGTTGTGACGTGCTGAGCCATTTGTGTTTCCGAGATGGAGGGCAACAAAATTTTAATAACAATAAAAGGAAACTTATGGAAAGTGTATATATATTTTGGTCCAAAGAAACAAAATTTATATTAACTAGCGAAAAACAGTACAGAAAGCTTGGTGCTCTATTGGCACCTCATTACAAAAGGAGTCTATTTAGTGGGCGTTTGGACATAAGAATTGTATAATTCCCGAAAAAAATGAATTTCTTTTCAAGTGAAAATGGTATTTGAAAATTAGAGTTGTGTTTGGACATGAATATAATTTTGGGTTTTTTTGAAGTTTTGTAAGTGATCTGAGTGAAAATTTTAAAAAATAGTTTTTTGAAGTTTTTCAAATTTTCGAAAAATTTCAAAATCCATGTACGAGTAAAAATTTAAATTTTTTTGGCCAAACACTAATTTCGAAAAAAGTAAAATTTTTCTTATGTCCAAAGGAGCTCTTAAACTAGCTAGGGTTTCATTAAGAGCAGTATCTGCTGCAGAGTTTTGGCATACAAAAAATGAGTATTTTTAGTACATGCATTATTGTGAGGCATTTGATGGTATCAAGGCCTTTTGATCTTTTTGCAGTTGAGCTAACAAACAAGGGGGTACTTGAACAAAATGTTTGGTGGCAATACCCAAAGGCAATATTGTGCCATGTTTAGTATGACGGTCCGGCCGGTCGTTTTGTCGCGACCCAAAGTCCAACTAGTCGTGATGCCACCTAACCCAACCCGCTAGGTAAGCCAGTTAACAATAAACCAATTCAAATGAGATTCATGAAGGGAAGTAATGATAATACAACTGAACTCTTATACAAAATATTTCCCAAGGACTGTTAGTACAAATCATGAGCTTCTAAGATTTAGAGTTTACAAAGCTGGTATGAAATAAATACATCATGTATTTGAAATACACATGAACAAATTAAAAATTCTAAAGCTACCGAGAACAAAAGGCAGCAATGACCGGAATGCGAGTACGTCTTTAATGTTAGCTCTCGCCATAAACAACAAGATCAACATAAAAAATCTGCATGCAAGGTGCAGAAGTATAGTATGAGTACAACCGACCCCATGTACTCAATAAGTAATAAACCTAACCTTAGGTTGAAAATAGTGATGAGCTGGGATAAAGGTCAGAGTCCAATACCAATAGCCATCAATAACTCAGAACAATATAATAAAAGTGGTACAAGAAATAACCCTGAGATATGATGCTCAACTAGTTAACAGTTGCGGAAAAATAATCATGCTTTTCAAGTATAACAGTAAAACCCAAATATTTTACTGAAATCACCAAAATATGAGTGAGTCAGAAAAACTATGATTTTTTCCAAAACCTTTCAACAATAAATAAGATGTTTCATTATCGGATAGCATGAGAAAAGTACTTCTCTTTGCCTACATATTAGTGTGCACGTGAAATCATGAATGTCAAACTCGATGTTTGGTTATGCAACTTTATACCTGTATCTCAAGTATGCATGTCAAATACAATGTATCACAATGATGAACTCATGCACTCACACTCTCAGAGTACTCAATCTCACTGTCTCGCACTTTTCACTCATCACACATAATCACTCAACACACTCAATCACTCAGCACTGAATAGGGCAGATCTAGTCCTCAACACTCTTAGTCACTCAACACTATACCGAGCAAATCCGGTTTAGGGAGATCTATCCCAAATGAATCAATAACAATTGCGCTCACTGTGCGTGTGCAGACTCCAGAGGGACAGATTCAGCCCAAGCACTATAATAAGTCAATCATGGCATGAATCGATAAAGCATGTTGCGGCATGCAGCCCGATCCCATCATGAATCAATAATACCTACTGCGGTGTGAAGCCCGATCCCATCAATATCACTTACAATCCGGCTCTCAGGCCTCAACTCAGTCATCAATCTCTCTAGTCTCTCGGGCTCACAATGTTATGAAAATCAGCCCAAAAATGATGATGGCAAAAGAGACTGAGTATGGCTGAGTATGTAATTGCAATGTAAGCAAATAACTCAACAACAGAAATGACCTCAGTAGGTCTAAACAGGATAAGCATATACCCTAGACATGGTTTCTAACATGGATAACAGCTCAATTACTCTACCACGTACAAATTTCATAAATAGAAACAAGATTAGGTCACTACACAATACCACATAATCAATCGAGTGATAATTCACACGGTGCATGCCCATACACCCGTCACCTCAACACCAAACACATATCACGTATATTCAGGGGTCCATACCCTCAGCACCAAGTTTATAAGTGTTACTTACCTCGAACAAGCTAAATCCAATACCGAGCAAGCCAAACGATGATCCAAAAATGCCATCCTGTGCGTACCGACCTCCGACGGTTCAAAACTAGCCAAAATCAACTCAATACATCAAATAATGCCTAAGGAACCCAACTCAATTGATAAAGGTCAAATCTTTAATCAAAAGCCCAAAGTCAATCCAAAAGTCAAACCTGGTCTTGCACCTTAAAACCAACAAAACTCACAAAATGCATTGACTCATTCAATTACGAGTCCAATCATACTAGTTTCACTCAAATACGAGTCCAAATCGATATTCAAAACTCAAAAATTCACTCCATGAAACAATAGACAACCCGCCCCGCCCCCTCCAATTTTCTCTCTTGAACTCCTCAATCAAATACCAAAAACGAAGATAGATTCATGAAATATAATAAAAAAATGAGTAGAGAACACTAACCCCAATCCGCATGGTAATAATCGCTTCAAAAATCGTCTCAATCCGAGTTCCATAGCTCCAAATATGCAAAAATGGTCGAAACCCCCGAAATAGAGTACTTTATAATCATTGGACGAATCTATGAATCGCGGAAATACCACCGTGATCGCGAAGAAGAAAAATGCACTGCCCAGAATTACCCAACGCGATCGCGGAACAACCTTTGCTAACGTGAAGAACAACCAACACTGCCTCCCAACAATACCCTATGCGATCGCGTACATATCCATGCGAACGCGAAGCACATAGGCACATCCCATCTAACGCGAACGCGTTGAAGAATTTCTAGCTCCCAGCTTCCCGCCTCAGATCTATGCGAACGCGGCCTACACCATGTGAATGAGGATAGTATCCAGCTCCAACCTGGGCGATCGCAAACCTCCAGTCGTGATTGCAATTAAGAAACTGCCTAGCTCCAAGTTTTCCTCTATGCAATCACATCACATACTTCGCGATCGCGAAGACAATTTGGCGCACCATGCTTCAACAGAAACCAGCAATGCAATATAAAGAAACAATGGTCTGAAATCGATCTGAAACACGCCCGAGCCCCTCGGGACCACATCTGAACATTCCAACAAGTCTCATAACATGACACAGACCTATTCGAGGCCTTAAATCACGCATAACAGTATCAAAACGACGAATCACACCTCAAATCAAACTTAATGAACTTTTGAACTCTTAACTTCCAAAACGTATGCCGAAACCTATCAATTCATCCCGGAATGAGCTCAAATTTTGCACTCAAGGCCCAAATGACATAACGAAGCTATTCCACTTTCTGGAACCACAATTTGAACCCGATATCCTCAAATTCAACTTCCGGTCAAACTTATGAATATTCCAAACCTTCAAATTTTTAACTTTTGCCAATTAGTACCGAAACATTCTAGAATTATCCAAATGCAAATCCGGACACATGCCCGAGTCCAAAATCACTATCTGGACCTAATGGAACCATCGAAACTCCGAACTGAGGTCAGATACTAAAATTCAAACTTGGTCAACTCTTCCAACTCTAAAACTTCAATCATGAAATTCATTCTTCCAAATTAATTCCGAATAACCTGAAAACCAAAACCGACGATTCACACGAGTCATAATACATCATACGATGATGCTCAAGACTTCAAATAGCTAAACGGAATGCAAATGCTCAAAACAACCAACTGGGTTGTTACATTCTCCCCTACTTAAACATACGTTCATCCTCAAACGTGCCAAGATTCATTCCAAAGCCATCAAACCACTGTGCCACCTTACTATGCACATACCCGGGGGTGATCTAACGTCACCCTATTCCATATAGGCCCGACAACGCAACATAAGTGAAGATAATTACTTTAACCTTAGTCTGCAAATCTTAGAACCCAATTTCCAACATCTGGAACTTCTTACAAGACCTGAATGTCGCATCTACACACTGTATAACTCTGAACAAGCTGTATCAAGACATAACCAAAGCCCAAGATGCAATCAGATAATATACCACATACCTCAAATGCTCCCAACAATAATTTTTGACCATAGTAGCTGCTAAATACAAACCTAATACCGGTAATAAATCTCATATCAACAAAAACCTCGTTGTAAAACCTTCGTACACTACCGATTGTTGATACCCAATTTTGCCCTCATATTTTCTCAAGTAGTATATATACCTTCAAAACATCATTTTTGCATCATTATTTAGCTTACAAATCTATACGAGCATTTTCTATAATTTTTCATAATTTTTAAAGCTTTTAAATTGATTTTCCTGTACTTAAATTATAATTATTAATTACTCCTTCAAATTATTTTGTGATGACTTAGTTATCTAAAATTATTATTTGCACCTATAATACATTTTTCAAATATTTTTACTTCATTTTATATAATTACATTAGCATTTTTAAGCTTTTTGCATAATTTTGCAGTAATAGCCTATACTTATCCATAATTGATTTTTATTTATGTTATTTTTGTCAAAATAGCATTTTATATTTTTATAAAACTAAATCATTATTTTTAATCATTTTAGTATATAAATAATAGTTTTATTTATTTATTAATTATTTTTATAAATTATGTTTCATAAATGTTGTATATTTAAATAGTAGCCCAGATTTTAACCAATTTTCAGACCAAAATGGCCTAGCACTTTAGCCCAATAGACCCCAAGACCAAACCAGGCGACCTTTGTAACCAACCCGGTCATGACCCGCTTAATAACCCGCCCTGCTTCCCCGTTCGATCTTGGCCGTTGATCTTAAATGATCAACAACCCATAATTAACCCACCCTTTTCTTATATCCCCAATACCCCAAACCCTAGAGACAAATCTCCACCCCGCCGCCTCTGGATCCTCACACGCTCTCATCTCTCAAACCTAAACCCTAGCCGTCGTCACTCAAATCTCAGCCCCAATCCGACATTACATGGAAATCATCCATGATTCATTTCCTTTCTTGCATACGCGGAGTTACTTACCATCTTTTGAATGCTACAAGTACTGGTTACTTGATTATTGATGGAAGCTGAGTCGTTGTGTTCGTTTGATTCCGATTATGTATCATCTTCATGTTTCTGACCTGATACACTAACTATCAGGCCCCTTGGCTTCGATTCAGTGAGATTTTTGCCATTTTTGTTCCTCGTCTAAACTAGGATTTCCTGGATTTGCCCTAGAACTAATTTCAATTGATTCTGCATGCCATACTTTCCTTATTTTGTGATTAATTTACTGTATTTCCTTATTTTATGTGTTAATATTTAACTACTACATAAACCCCTCCCCATTCCCTTTTGAGGGAGACCTTTTAATCGCAAGATCCACTAAAATTGAGGCTATTACTCTATTGTTCTTTCATTCTCTGTTCTATACTTTGGTTCTTGGCCGGCTGAAAGCCAAGGCCACCAGAATTTGATTTTTCAACCTTTGTTGGTGCGAGCACTGCCCGAGATTCATTTGAAGCTCTTGGGAACTTTGGTGCACTAAGATTTTGGGTTCTTGCTCTTTGTTGATATTCAGAATATTGTGGAATTTGTTCTTTCTTGTTGTTTGTTTAACTGGTAAGTCTCATGGCTTTACGATTTCATTCTTTTGTGTTTATGACCTGTATATCCATGCCTCTGAACTTCATGACTTAATATGTTAGCATTTGAACCTGTTTTGTAATATGAACTTTCCTAACACTTGAGTTTACCTAATGCTGCCAGTTCTGAGACATGTTTATGCCTGATTTGAATAATATGGACTCTCTAAAGTTCGTTTAGCTAATGGGTTTTGGGCTACTTCTGTGTGTAACCTTGTTAGTTTTACACTTGTTTTGAACCTCTTTAGTATTTATTTTTACCTAAAGCAACCAGTTATGAGATATGTTATTTGTTTATGCCTAATTTGGATAATTTGGACCCTCTTAAGTTAGCTAATGTATTGGTGCCTGAATATTCACATTTGTTGTTGGGCTTGAATATGCTTTCTTGCTTTGTTCTAAATCCCTGTAACGAATGCCTCACATCTGTAATGTGTTATAACCTGTGTTAAGACCTTCACTATTAACTATGACTTGCTCCCCTGTTAATATGTCCCTCAGCATGTCTTTGGCTCACTTGATTCCATATCCCTTCAGTGATTACTTGAGACTTTAGGGTAGTTATCATAATTTGTGTTTCCCTACCATGTTTGATACTGTTTTGTTTCATGATGTGAGTTAACATGCCTTTCTTTTGATACTGGGATGGATACTTAGCATAATTTAGAACTTTAAGCTTTAAATCTTTTAAGTTAGTGACCTACTTAAACTTGTTTGGTATTATGCACCTTTGTATGATAATCTTGTTAATCTTGCAAACTTGTTTCTCCCCTAACTCTTTCAATACGTTTCTGCCAATGTGTTACTTTTGCTAAGTGTTAAACCTGCTTCTAAGTCTTGTTGACCTTCTTGCTTAGCTGTTCTGTGTGTCTCAACTTTGCTATGTCTACTTTTAAATTATAAGTGTATTTCCTCAACTTCTATCCCTTAGCCATTGTCCACTCACTCTCATTTGTTACCTATGCTATTATGAACCTATCATTCTTGGTCGGCTGAAAGCTAAAGCCACCAAGACTCTTACTATTTACCTCCCTAGTGTGAGCACTGCTCGGGGTCCATTTGAGACCCTTGTGAACTCTGACACATTAGGACTTGGGGTCTTTTGGCCACTCTTTTTACTTCTAATACCTGAGCTATCTTTGACACTCAGTTCTTCCCTAATTCTATCTATTGAACATGCAAGCTGTTTTATTTAAATGATTTCTGGGTAACTCGATGTTTGGTCATGTGGTCAATCTGTGGTTGTCTTGTTTTGGCTTGGGTTCCTCTGTGATTTCTGGGTTGTGCTGATGGATATAGTTCCCTGTTAATGTGGGTGCGCTAAATTGGTGAAGAAAGAGTTTTGTTGAAAGCCCAAGCAATGTTGGGTATTTCTTTTGGGCCTGTTATAGGCCCGCTGTTATTATTTGTATAATCCCTTGTAATTACATTCGTTACTGGGCCTGTAATAACTTTGTAATGAACAATTGGGGGTGTTAGTAAAAATGGGGAAAACGGGTATACTTAATGTTTGCATGAAAGGGTAGCAAGCATGCTTATAGGATTCATATGATTTACTTGTTATCCAACCTGCTATATATGCTTTTCAATTTCTATGTGCACTGTTAGAAATCATGTCATTAGGAGAATCACACACACACTACTCATCTACCATCAAAGCATGAGTTCAAATGCTTCATTTATTTCTATGTCTACTGCTACGTGTTACTAGACAGCAGGCCTATAGGAAGCAAATGCCAATGAACTTTCTTTCAATTCGTTTAAATACAACATATTCATTAGATACCATGTCTATAGGACTATACTAGCTTATGTTTTACTTATCCTCGCTTAGAAATCATGTCTATAGGACCTTAATTAACCAATTAGCTACTGTTATCATTATCATATTGCTCCGCCTAGATAACATGCTCATAGGGATATGGTATTATAAGATCATGTTTGATGTCAATTGCCAGAGATCCTACCTATAGGATATTGTCACTCGCTTAATCTTGTTTATAAGATCAACTTGTCAGGTTGGGTTCCCAGAACTATTTTTATTGTTTAACTATGCCATTATTAGAAATCATGCCTATAGGACAATGTGACTTTTCGAAAACTGGTATCTACAAAACTAGCGTTAATAGCTCTAAAGTTCGTAAATGGTCTACTACCTCTTCACTAAGAGTAATCATGTTGCTGGAATCCAGAATCACATAGAAACCATGCCTACATGGCTTAATAGCTTTAATTTGTCTCAAGTTCTGAAATTGCCTAACGCTCAATGCGAAAACCTATTTTGCATGCATTTATTGTCTAAGTGTAGAGGCTAACTTGAGCCCTTAACTGCCTTTACATGAAGTCCTATGTGTTTTATATGTCGCCTAGTTTTGACATTTTTGAGCAACCTAAGTAAGGTCTAGAACCACCCAAATAGAGGTCCAATACCTCCTGGACCATAGGTATGGGACGGGTAGTGCACGCATAGGGCACAACTTAGAATTGAATTAGAGAGCTTTAGGTAAACAACTTAAACATAGTAATTGGGTAGCAAGAGATGATACTCTGTGCCCGCTGGATAATATGAGTAATTCCCTACCTCAAAGGAGTTGCAGAGTATTATTTATATTGCACGGGGTGATCCTTTAGGCTAAAAAACTTAGGACCCCCCTTTCCTTTATACACTTAGTCACCTAATATAGACCGTTATAGTTGTATCCTTGTAGTCATTAAGATTTGTACCAATTCTCATTGTGTAATAATGAAATCCTTTGACCTTTTATTCTCTTTGTTTATTTGATCATCTCGTCTAATTATAATCCACATAGTTTTAAGTTCGGTCGGGACCCACATTTGTGGACCTCGAAGAGTGCCTAAAACCTTCTCTTTGAGGTAATTTGAGCGCTTACCCAATCTTTGGTGACGTTGACTAGTCAAAACAGAGTTACTTGCAAATAGGTGCCCTAACGCACCTTAAAAATTGTTAGGTGGCGACTCTTCTTCTTTTAACACCCTATATTCCATCCAAAAGAGTTGTCACACGTCGAGACCCGCGTTCGCAAGAAAACGGGGCGCGACACCGATGATGAAAGAAACACGCATAACTCATAACCACTCATCAAATCAACCAGTTACGGAGCTCTCTCGCCTAACCAGAACCATAGCCCAAATTCTAAGGTGACTTCTGATATTACTCTTCCGAACACACCATAATCAAATTCGATAGCAACCACCTCAAACCCAAAGACTACATCTCATCAAATACAAGCTACCCTACTGCCATGCCACACCAATACTACCCAGATCCACAAACCGTGCAATCCGTGCACCAATACGCGACAATTCAAATGCACTCAAAAATAAAAAATGACTCAAATGAGAGAACTGTTCTGCAACCTCAACAAGTACCACCACAACACAATGCTAAGAACCCATCACACACTGTAGAACCAAAACACACGAATGTATCACAAAGGATCATATCTCAACATAACTCCGCTGCAATGCGTGACCCCATCCAAACACCGATCCATATGAAATACCTCGAGCCCCAACGCTCAAAATCAACAACCATAAGCAATTCGACACCAAGTACACAAGTGCATGACCGTAACCATGGAGAAGCGAATAACACTTTATACCACAGCCGGAAAAGAACATAACCAAGGCGCAATCAACCATTCAACACCCTAATAACCATCTCGCTCAAATTCCGCTACAAGACCCAAATAGACTCACACCATGTGTGCATATAACCAACAAATAACAACCCCTCGTAGCATAGAAGGGTAACACATAGAACATATCAAAACATGCTGAAGCTCAACTCTAACCAAATGATTCACCCCTCAACATTAACCGTGTTGAGTCAACAAATCTGACCCGATGTAGAATGCACATCCTCCTTGGGCCTACCAATGGGCCCCCAAATCAACTACGGTCATTCCCAAATGGATAGATGGCCCTCCAAAAGTCCACAATGATCTAACCATAACACGTACCACCATCTAGCTAACTTTGGCCATATGTTCACAGTCCGCAACCCCTAAACAATATGCTGTTGTGACCTCCCAGTCTCCGAATCCATAGAACGCATGAATCACCATAGCCGATCCCAACTCAGCCACTCGAATGACTAACACATCTATCATACATAACGCACAATGCCCATACTCTATTACTGCCATAATACCACAATGAGATTCAGCTAAATTCTTCATAAGCTCTTATATCACAAACCATATAGTACCTCAAATCATCTGCTAAGCTCTCATTCATCCACGTGATGGTCAGGTTAACTTTCTCAAACAATCTAAACTCAAATCGCAATATCTATAACCCACTAGTGGAAAAGAAAGCCTCCACACAATATTATAAGGATCACACTTTCGTAGATCACCCCGCAGAAGATAAGCCACCTGCTTGGCCTCAAACTAACATCTCTCTATACCTTTGCATAGCCACAACTCACTGCGCAATCACTTAGTCTTCCTGAGTCTGAACTCATTAAGAAGGCATGAGAATCTAATTCGTTCCACAATTAAACAACATGGAAGATCCGTCAACACACTCATAACTCGAGACTATATGTCACATCAGGATAGGAATCAAGCACCCAATAGTCCTTTTTACATCTCAAGTAAACTCTTCTCATCACATTCAAAACCATCTGAACACATCCCGTAGTCACATCATACTCGCCATATAGCCATCTATCTTATCGAGCCACCAATTCCACTCATAGTGACACTACCATACATATAAGTCCTAAAGCACATGCTCATGCAATTGAAACTACTGAGCCTAAGCTTCGGTCAAAACCCAGCCTCAAGTCCTTCAGACTGGCCCATCAGCAAAACATAGAAAACACATCTCGCACCTCATCTATGGAATCCATAAGTCATCGATGAATAGCTAATACCGAGCTCTCACATATGTATACGAGTGAGTGGAAAGGAGTCAAAGAGTTACGCTTCAAGCTGAATCAATGCCGCACGATAAGGAAAGAAAGATGGGAAGTATATCCTAAATGCCATGCAACCTCTGAAAGATAAGTATGGACGTCATCATACCGATCTGCCAGACTCTACTAGACACTTGCTCATGACTAGTAGAATCTATGAACCTAGAGCTTTGATACCAACTTGTCACGACCCAAAGTCCAACTAGTCATGATGGTACCTAACCCAACCCACTAGGTAAGCCAGTTAACAATAAACCAAATCAAATGATATTCATGAAGGGAAGTAATGATAATACAACTGAACTTTTATACAAAATATTTCCCAAGGACTGTTAGTACAAATCATGAGCTTCTAAAATTTAGAGTTTACAAAGCTGGTATGAAATAAATACATCATCCGATTGAAATATACATGAAAAAATTAAAAATTCTAAAGCTGTCAAGAACAAAAGGCAGCAATGACCGGAACGCGAGTAGGTCTTCAATGCCAGCTCTCGCCATAAACATCAAGATCAACATAAAAAATCTGCACGCAAGGTGTAGAAGTGTAGTATGATTACAACCGACCCCATGTACTCAATAAGTAACAAACCTAACCTTAGGTTGAAAGTAGTGACGAGCTGGGACAAAGGTCAGAGTCCAATATCAATAGCCAACAACAGCTCATAACAATATAATAAAAGTGGTACAAGAAATAACCCAGAGATATGATGCTCAACTAGTTCACAATTGCAGAAAAATAGTCATATTTTTCAAGTATAACAGTAAAACCCAAATATTTTACCGAAATCACAAAAATATGAGTGAGTTAGAAAAACTGTGATTTTTCCCAAAACCTTTCAACAATAAATAAGATGTTTCATTATCAGATATCATGAGGAAAGTAGTTCTCTATGCCTACATATAAGTGTGCACGTGAAATCATGAATGTCACCGACAAGTATGCATGTCAAATGCAATGCATCACAGTGATGAACTCATGTGCTCACACTCTCAGAGTACTCGATCTCACTCTTTCGCACTTTCCACTCATCAATCTCAATCACTCAACACACTTAGTCACTCAACACTGGACATGGTAGATCTATCCAAGGGTAGATCCATCCCTCAACACTCTCAGTCACTCAACATTGTACAAGGCAGATCTAGCCCAGGGCAGATCCATCCCAAACGAATCAATAACAACTGCGCTCACTGTGGGTGTGCAGACTCCGGAGGGGCAGATCCAGCCCAAGCACATAATAAGCCAATTATGGAATGAATAGATAAAGCCTGCTGCGACGTGCAACCCGATCCCATCATAAATCAATAATACCTACTGCGGCGTGAAGCCCGATCCCATCAATATCACTTACAATCCGGCTCTCAGGCCTCAACTCATTCATCAATCTCTCCAGTCTCTCGGGCTCACAATGTCAAGAAAATTAGCCCAAAAATGATGATATGAAGTATTAATAAATGGAAACAGAGACTGAGTATGGCTGAGTATGTAATTGCAATGTAAGCAAATAACTCAACATCAGAAATGACCTTAGTAGGTCTCAACAGGATAAGCATATAGCCTAGACATGGTTTCTAACATGGATCACAACTCAATTACTCTACCACGTACAAATTTCATGAATAGAAACAAAATTAGGTCATTACACAGTACCACAGAATCAATCGAGTCATAATTCACACGGTGCACGCCTACACACCCGTCACCTAGCATGCGCGTCACCTCAACACCAAACACATATCACGTATATTCAAGGGTCCATACCCTCAGCACCAAGTTTATAAGTGTTACTTACCTCGAACAAGCCAAATCCAATACCGAGCAAGCCAAACGATGATCCAAAAATGCCATCCTGCGCGTACCGACCTCCGACGGTTCAAAACTAGCCAAAATCAACTCAATACATCAATTAATGCCTAAGGAAACTAACCCAATCGATAAAGGTCAAATCTTTAATCAAAATCCCAAAGTAAATCCAAACGTTTAACCTGGGCCCGCACCTTGGAACCCGACCAAACTCACAAAATCTGACAACCCATTCATTTACGAGTCCAATCATATTAGTTTCCCTCAAATCCGACTCCGAATCGATGTTCAAAACTCAAATATTCACTCTAAGAAACTTTAGACAAAACCCCCCAATTTCCTCTCTTGCAATCCTCAATAAAATGCCAAAAACGAAGATAGATTCATGAAATATAATTAAAAATGAGTATAGAACACTTACCCCAATTCACATGGTGAAAATCATTTCAAAACGCATCTCAATCCGAGCTCCATAGCTCCAAATATGCAAAAATGGTTGAATCCCCCGAAATAGTGTACTTTATAATCACTGGACGAATCAATGAATCACGATCACGGAAATACCAACGCGATCGCGGAGAAGAAAAATGCACTGCCTAGAATTACCCAACGCGATCGCGGAACAACCTTCGCTAATGCGAAGAACAACCAACACTGCCTCCCAACAATATGCTATGCGATCGCATACATATCCATTCAAATGCGAAGCACACATGCGACCAAGCTTCAAGAATGCGTCCCATCTAACGCGAACACGTTGAAGAATTTCCAACTCCCAGCTTCCCGTCTCAAGCTCTATGCAAACGCAACCTCCACCATGCGAACGTAGATAGTATCCATCTCTAAGCTAGGAGATCGCAACCCTCTAATCATCACCGCGATTAAGAAACTTCCCAGCTCCAAGATTTCCTCTACGCGATCACATCACATACTTTGTGATCGTGAAGACCATTTGGTGCACCAGACTTCAGCAGAAACCAGCAATACAATATGAAGAAACAATGGTCCGAAATCGATCCGAAACACGCCCGAGCCCTTAGGGACGACGTCTGAACATTCCAACAAGTCCCATAACATGGAACAGACCTATTCAAGGCCTAAAATCACATATAACAACATCAAAATGATGAATCGCATCTCAAATCAAACTTAATGAACTTTTGAACTCTCAACTTCCAAAACGCGTGCCGAAACATATCAATTCAACCCGGAATGAGCTCAAATTTTGTACACAAGTCCCAAATAACATAACGAAGCTATTTCAATTCTTGGAACCACAATCCGAACCCGATATACTTAAAGTCAACTCCCGGTCAAACTTATAAACATTCCAAACCTTCAAATTTTCAACTTTCGCCAATTAGTGCCGAAACCTTCTAGAATTTCCCAAATGCAAATTCGGGCACACGCTCGAGTCCAAAAGTACCATCTGAACCTAACAAAACCATTAAAACTGCGAACAACTATCAAATACTAAAAGTCAAACTTGGTCAACCCTTCCAACTTTAAAGCTTCAATCATAAAATCCATTCTTCCATATCAATTCCGAATAATCTGAAAACCAAAATCGACAATTCACATAAGTTATAATACATCATACGATGCTGCTCAAGACTTCAAATAGCTGAACAGAATGCAAATAGCTGAACAGAATGCAAATGCTCAAAATGACTGGCGAAGGTTGAAGGGTTGGAAGGTTGATAGGTTTGATCGAGTGTTGACTTTATTGATATCAGGTTTGAATTTTAGTTTTGAGAATTAGAATAGTCATGTGGTGTAATTTGGAACTTGCATGCAAAATTTGAGATTATTCGGAGATGATTTGATATGGTTCGGCATAAGTTTTGGAAGTTGAAAGTTCATTATGCTTGAATTGGGGTGCGATTCATGGTTTTGATATTGTTGTATGTGTTTTGGGGCCTCGAGTAGGTCCGCATAAAATTTTGGGATTAGTTGGTATGTTTGGACGGGGTCCCTGGGGTCTCGGGTGTGTTTCGGATTGTGTTCAGACCATTTGTGGACTTGGAGCAAATGGTTGAAGGATTCAGGTTTCTAGTGTTTTCACATCTGCGGAGGGCTTGGCCGTAGATGCAGAGCTACAAGTACGAAGGAGAGGTTGGCAGGGAAACTCTGCATATGCGAACAGATGTGCGCAGATGCGCTTGCACAGGTGCAGTAAGGGTCTGCAAAAGCGGACTCACAGATGTGTTGGGCGATCCGCAAAAGTGGAAGGGTGGGCATTTGGATGAAGCCGTTGATGCGGCTATTGTTTCACACAAGCGGTTATGTGACCGCAAGTGCGAGATTGCTGGACAGATTTTATAATCGAAGGGTTTGAGTGTTTTTCTCATTTTTGGAATTGTGGAGCTCGGTCTAGGGCAATTTTTGGAGTGATTTTCAACACAATTGAAGAGGTAAGTGATCCTTACTCACTTTTGGTGTAAGATATTGATTACCCATAGATTGTTACACCTAGTTTTCATGAATTAAAGATGGGATTTGGACTATGTTATTGGAGATTTGATATTTTGAGGGTTGATTTGTGATTGGAATTGGATAAAATTGGTATGGTTGGACTCGTACTTGAGTGGGTGTTTGGAATTTGTAATTTGATTGGGTTCCGGGTGCGGGCCCGTGGTTGACCTTTTGGGTTGCCTTTTTTATTTGAGTTAAAGAACATTGATTTGAGTTAATGATCTTAGCTTTATATTTTGGAATCATTTACTATGACTTTTATTGATGGTATTAAGTTATTTTGGCTAGATTCGAGTCATCCGGCGGTTGATTCAAGCGGGAAGGGCTTATTAGAGGAGTGATTTGGCTTGCTTGATGTAAATATCTTACCTAAACTTGATTGAGGCACTAGTTTCCTGAATTATTTGTGATAACTACGTGCTATGAGTAGCTCATATGTTTGGGGTTGAGGCCATATGCGTGCACTTGGGGTACTATTCATGGTCGAGATAGTGCTTAGGCTATGATATACCTTGATTTGATTACTAAGCTTCATGCTGTGATGTTATTTTCTATTTGTACCCCTTCGGTGAGCTATTTGTACCACATTTGAGGTTACATTCAGGTTATTCTCTTGATTGAACCTGATAAACTGCTATTTCGTGATGAAATTATCTGATAGAGCTGTGATAGCATACACTACACATGCCTACACCATAGTATGTCATTTAACATAGTCTATGAGCATGAAACTTGATATTCATCGATTATGTACATGTATTCTTCTATTTCTGCTTTCTGTATGATATGATCTGGACTGGTAGCCTGTGACCACGCCGGACGGATTGGTATTACTAGCACGTGAGTTGTCCGTGCAACACGTGAGTTGTCCTTACGGATCCAAATATTGATATTATTGGCACGTCAGTTGTCCATACGATTGATATTATTAGCACGTGAGTTGTATGTGTAGCACATGAGTTATCCATGAAGTGTGTGGATATGGATCCATCCCCCCAGGGTCACCCTCTTATGTGCCTTCTTGATGGGGTACACGCGGATTTAAGGAAAACTGATCAATGGTATGTACAATTATGGAAATTCTGAGAAACATCTGGCCAGTGTTGTTTGGTTATTGAATTTCACCTTTACTTGCAATTTTCTTGGTTATTACCTGATTTACTTGCATATCGTCTTTATATGCCGTATCATTGATTGAGCGGAGTACTTGAGTAATTGTGTGCACCAAGATGGTCTTTTTGTGCTTTATGACTTGATCACATTATCGTTATGTGCTTGTTGAATTTATGAATTGCAAAGATAATAGCAAGTATCATTTATAATTTTTGCTTATACTACCTTGCCGAGGTTAGTTATGATACTTACTGAGTACATACGTTCGGTTGTACTCATACTACACTATACACTTAATTGTGCAGATCAAGGTATCGGAACCAGTCTCCAGTAGCGGAGTTGCTTGCTGAGTTGTTAGTGTTGATACCCAATTTTGCCCTCATATTTTCTCAAATAGTATATATACTTTCAAAATATTATTTCGCATTATTATTTAGTTTACAAAATCTATACAAGCATTTTTTATAATTTTCCATAATTTTTAAAGCTTTAAAATTAATTTTCTTACATTTAAAATACTTGAATATTTATTAATTACTCCTTCAAATCATTTTGTGATGACTTAATCATCTAAAATTATTATTTGCATCCATAATACATTGTTTCAAATATTTTCACTTTATTTTTTACACTAGTATTTTAGGCTATTTGCACAACCTTGCAATAATAGCCTATATTTTACAATATTATTGCATTTGTCATTTTGTTCAAGGTCAAAATAATATTTTACATTTTTATAATCTTCTACTATTGTTTTAAGGTATTAATTTTCATAAATAATATTTTTATATATTTATTTAGTTATTGTATTAAATTATTTCCCTTTTAATCTCTTATTTAAAAAGCTGACCCAATCTTTTGAGCTATTTTCGGACTAAACATACCCAAACCCCTGGCCCAACCCCAAGCAACCCCAATAAGCCTACCGAGTCCAAAACCCGACCCAACTCTCCTCAAATCTCAGCCGTTGATCAAAAGCGATCAACGGCTCACAACACTCCACTCCCTTTCCTTATATCCCTACCCCAAAACCCTAGACACCATTCCCTTTCCCCAGCCGCCCTCACACGCTCTCATCTCTTAAACCTAAACCTTATCCACCTCACTCAAATCCCAACCCCAATTCGATATTACATGGAAATCATCCATGATTCATTTCCTTTCTTGCATACACAGAGTTACTTACCATCTTTTGAACGTTACAAGTACTGGGTACTTGATTATTTATGGAAGATGGGTTGATAGTGTTCTTTTGATTTCGGTTTTTATCATATTCATGTTTCTGACCTGATACACTAACTATCAGACCCCATGGCTTCGATTCAGTGAGATTTTTACCATTTTTGTTCCTCGTCCGAACTAGGGTTTCATGGATTTACCCTAAAACTGATTTTAATTGATATTTCCACGCCATATTTTCCTTATTTGTGTTTAATCTACGGTATTTACTTATTTAATGTGTTGATCTTTACTACTATATAAATCTCTCCCCATTCCCCTTTGAAACAGACTTTTAATCACGAGATTCACTAAAAACTAAAGGTTGTCACTCTATTATTCTCTCATTCTCTTGTTCTAAACTTTGGCTCTTGGACGGATGAAAGCCAAGGCCACCGGAATTCGATTTTTTTCAACTTTTCTTGATGCGAGAACTGCCCGGGGTTCGTTTGAAGCCTTTGGGAACTCTGACGCACTAAGATTCTGGATTCTATTGCTCTTTGCTGAAGTTCAGAGTATTGTGGAGTTTGTTCTTTCTTGTTTGTCTATTTGTCAAGTGATAGCTGGTAAGTTCCTTAGCTTTTTCAATTTTATTCTCCTTCATGATTTGCATATTCATACCTCTGAAATTTCATGACCTAATATGTTTCTAGACCATCTCTATGTGCAACCTTGTTGGCATTGAACTCGTTTTGTGATCTGTACTTCTTTAGCATTTGATTTTACCTAAAACTACCAGTTCTGAGATATGTTTATGCTTAACTTGAATAATTTGGACTCTCTTAAGTTCGTTTAGCCTAATGTGTTGGTACCTGAATGTTTACATTTGCTGCTTGGCATGAGCTTTCTTCCCTGCTTTATTCTGGGTTCCTGTAATGACTAACATGTATCTATAATGTGTCCTAATCTATGTTAAGACCTTCACTCTAGCTATGACCTGCTCCCATGCTATTTTGTCACTCATTATGTCTTCGATTTTCCTAATCATGTATCCCCTGGTGATTAGTTGGGACCTTTAGAGTAGCCATCTTAACGTGTGTTTCCTTATAATGTTTGATACTATTTTGTCTTAGTGATATAAGTTGGCATGTCTACTTTCTGGTGTTGTGATGGATATTCAATATAATTTGGACCCCTAGGTTTTAAATACTTTAAGTTAGTGCTCTACTTTAGACTCGTTTGACATTCTGCACCTTTGTATGTTAATCTTGTAGTCTCAAAAAACCTGATTCCCCTCCTTCTTACAAAATATTTTCTGCCCAATATGCTAAGTGTTTGAACTTGTGACATCAACCTGTCCTTTGAGTTTTTGTTGATTCTCTTTCCTTGTATGTTCTTTGTTTAATCATCCCTGCTATGTCTGCTTCTAAAATATAAATTCTATCACTTGATCACTGTTCTCTCACTCTCAGTTATTACCTAACTATTCTGAATCTATCTCTCTTGGCCGGCTAAAAGGCAAGGCCACCAAAACTCTCTCCATTGACCTCCCTAGTGTGAGCACTGCTCGGGGTCCATTTGAGACCCTTGTGAACTCTGACACACTAGGATTTGGGGTTCTTTGATCACTTTCTTTGCTGCTGGAACTTGAGATGTCTCTAGCATTTAGCTTTTCTTCCTCACATTATTTGTATAATCTGCAAACTGGGTTGTGTAAGTGATTTCTGTGTAATTCAATATTTGGGTCATATGGTCAATTTGTGACTGCTTGGTTTGGCTTGAGTTCCTCTATGACCTTTAGGCTATGCTGATGGGCATAGTCCCCTGTTTGGAGCTGGGCATGCTATTTGCGAAGAAGGAGTTTATTGAAGGCCCATGCAATACTGGGTATCTCCTTTGGGCCTGCTATTGGCCTACTATAATTTCTTGTGTAATATTTGTACTTATATTCCTCATCTGGTCTGTAATAATTTTGTAATAAACAATTGGGGTGTTAGTGAAATTGGGGAAACAGTATATTCTAATGTTTGCATGAAAGGGTAGAAAACATGCCTATAGGATTCGTATGATTTACTCGTTATTTTTATCCAACCTGCCATATATGCTATTTGAATTTCCATGTACACTAGTATAAATCATGCCATTAGGGGAATCACGCACACACACAACTTGTTTACTATCAAAGCATGAGCTTAAATACTCTATTTATTCCCATGTACACTGCTATGTGTCACTAGACAGCATGCCTATAGGAAACAAATGCCAATAACCATCCTTCAATTTGCATAACGGCAACATGTTCATTAGATACCATGCCTATTGGATTATACTAGCTTATGCTCTACTGGTCCTCATCTAGATATCATATCCATAGGTTCTTAATTGATTCATCAGCTACTGTTATATCTATCGCTCGCCTAGAAAATATGCCTATAGGGACAAAGTATTACAGAATCAGTTTTCAACTGCCAACTATTAGAACCTAGGTATAAAGTACTGCTACTTGCTTAGAAAGCATGCCAATAGGATAAAAAATGAGTAATTTTGAGTATTCCCAATGGTTTTCATTCCCCCTATTGCGTAAATCACTTAGAGACAATGTCTATAGTTTTTAATAACTTATAATCTGTAATCTTAATAAACAACATAACAGTACCAAATACTCTTAAACTGAGTAGTTGTTTAACAACCATGCCTATAGAGCTTAATGACTTCACTTTGCCTCAATTCTGAAACTGTCTAGTGCCTAACGTAGAAATCTGTTTGCGTGCATTTGTTGTCTAAATGTCGCTTAGTTTTATCATTTTGAGTAGCCTAAGTAAAGTCTAGAACCACCCAAATAGAGGTCCAACACCTCCTGGACCATAGGCATGGGACGGGTAGTGCACGCATAGGACGCGACCTAGAATTGAATTAGAATGCTCTAAGTAAACAACTTCAATATAGTAATCGGGTAGCAGGAGATGATAGTATGTGCCCGCTGAATAATATGAGCAACTCCTATCTACAAGGAGTTGCAAAGTATTATTTATGTTGCACGGGGTGATCCTTTAGCCTAAAAAACTTAGGACCCCCTTTTCTCTTTATACACTTAGTCATCTAATATAGACCGTTATAGCTGTATCCTTGTAGTCCTTAAGATTTGTACCAATTCTCATTGTGTTATAATGAAACTCTTTGACATTTTATTCTCTTTGTTTATTTAATCATCTTGCTAATTATAATCCACATAGTCCTAAGTTCGGCCGGGACCCACAGTTGTGGACCTCGAAGAGTGCCTAACACCTTCTCTTTGAGGTAATTAGAGCCCTTACCCGATCTTTGGTAGAATTGACTAGTCAAACAGAGTTATCTGCAAAATAGGTGCCCTAATGCACCTTAAAAATCGTTAGGTGCCGACTCATCTTCTTTTAACACTCTATCTCCCATCCAAAAGAGTTTTCAAATGTCGAAGTCCGCTTTCGCGAGAAAAAAGGGCACGACAGTTAGAGGGACGAGGTAGTGTTGCATCCTAATCGCAGTCTTGGCATCTCTTTCCATTTATACTGTTGACTCTATTTTCAAACAATATTGTTATCTAGATTTGCAGGCTTGTATTTCTATTTTGAGATCATGACTCTGTATTTACTAGTTCTAGGAGATTTTATCATGTATTATCGTTATTGCGTTATATTTGAAGGCTTCGGACTTGTATCATTTTGTTAAATTCTTTTAATTTATTTCGTATTGTTATGTTTGGCTTGCCTAGCAAGTTCCTTAGGCGGCATGATGCCCAATTGGTGGTTTTGGGTCATGACATATTGGTATCATAGCCCTAGGTTCATAGGTTCTATAAGTCATGAGCAAGTTTAGTAGAGTCTTGCGAATCGATACAGACACGTCTGTACTTACCTTCGAGAGGCTACCAAACTATAAAAAAAAAACTTCATTTTCTTGCATTCTAGATATTTTTGACCCGGTGGCACTAGCTCAGACACCGTCGGTACCTATTATTATTCCTGGTCTTCAAGAGGCTTTGGCTCAGATTTTGACTATGTGCACGAGCTCGGCTCAGGCGGTTACCATCCCAGTTGGACCATCTACCTCACAGGCTGGGGGAGGTGCCCGGACTTCCGTCTCCTGTACTCCAGAGAATCTAACTCAAGGTTGTTGCTGCTCGGGCTGAGGTTGGTCCACCTATGACTAATGAGGAGCAGAAGAGGTTAGAGAAGTTTAGGAAGCTTGATGCACCCGAGTGCAGCGGGAGAGAGTCAGAGGATGCTCAGGATTTTCTAGACCGGTGTCATCGAATTCTTGGCACAATAGGTATTGTGGACATCAGTGGAGTTTCTTTCACTACTTTTCTATTGACGGGGGTAACCTACAGATGGTGGTGGTCTTACAAGTTTGGCAGGCCAGCTGGCGTAATGCCGCTTACATGGCATGAGTTCTCAGTTCTCTTCTTAGAGAAGTTTGTCCCCTAGACTCGTAGAGTGGAGTTGCATAAAGAGTTAGAGGAGCTACGCTATTAGGGTATGACTATGAACCAGTACAAGATGATATTTGTAGATTTGGCACGTTATGCTATATGGTTAGTTCCCACAGAGGGAGAAGATCATGAGGTTCATTGATTTCCTCAACTATGGTTTACATTATAGTTTAGCTCGAGAGGCTGAGACGGATGCTAGGTTTGACCAGGTGGTCGAGATTGCTAGATGATTGGAGAAGGTTTGCAGGCTAGAGCATGAGGAGTGGGAGGTCAAGAGGCTTCATGGTCTAGGTGATTTCAACAATTCCTCATCTAGAGGCCAGTCAGATTACAGTAGAGGTCATCCTTTTAGACCCGCTCAGATAGCTTGTCATGTTCCTCGTGGTTCTTCAGTTAGCCACAGTTCATACAGTGCTCACACAATTCAATCATCATTTAGTGCACTTCCAGCATAGAGTTCTTACCGTGGACCTTCTCCATAGGGTTCCACAGACAGGTTTTTAGATTATCAAGGTCAACAGTTACGTCGTAGGAGGGGCTGCTTTGAGTGCGGGGACTTGAGTCATCTTAAGAGGGATTGCCCTAGACTTTTGAGTAGGGTTCCAATGTAGAGCTTGCAGCCTTTCACATCATCACCAGCAACTACACCACTCACCCAGCCAGCTAGGAGTGGGGCTCAATCAGTTCGAGGTTACCCTATAGGGGAGGTCGATCAGATGGTGGACAGGCTTGTTGCTGTGTATTTCTAGCCAGGCCAGAGGCGGTTGCTTCCGACACCGTGATCACATGTATTGTTTCAGTATGCCACAGGGATGCTTCAACGTTATTTGTCCCTGGTTACAGTTATTCATATGTGTCATCATACTTTGCTCGTTATTTGGATATGCCACATGATTCCTTAGTTATGGATGTTCATGTATCTACACCGATGAGCGATTCTATTATGGTGAATCGTGTATATCTGTCATGTGTGGTTACCATTAGAGGATCTGAGACTAAGGTTTATCTATAGTTGCTCAGTATAGTTTATTTCTGACATGATTTTGGGCATGGATTAGTTGTTAACATGCCATACTATTCTTGATGTCACGCTAAGACCGTGAGGTTGGCAATACCGGGGTCGCCTAGGGTTAAGTGGAGAGTTTTCCTAGATTATGTTCCTAGTATAGTGATTTCATATTTGAAGGCTCAACTGATGGTTGAGAAGGGATGCTTGGCATATTTGTCCTTTGTAAGGGATTTAGTGCTAATACTCCTACCGTTGAGTCAGTTCTGGCAGTGAGGGATTTCCCTGAAGTGTTTCCTCTGTATCATATGGTACCAGTGGAGTTTAACAAGTTGAAACAATAGCTTCAGGAGTTGCTTGATATGGGTTTTGTTAGGCCCAATGTGTTGCCTTGGGTGCACTAGTTCTATTTGTGAAGAAGAAATATGGTTCTATGAGGATGTGTATTGACTACATGCACAACAAAGTTACAATCAATAACAAGTACCCACTACCGCGTATTGATGATTTGTTTGACCAGCTTCAAGGTTCTAGGGTATTCTCAAAGATTGATTTGAGATTGGGGTACCATAAGTTGAAGATTCGGGCTTCAGATATTTTGAAGATGGCATTCAGGACCTGTTATGATCACTATGAGTTTCTGATGATATCTTTTGGGCTGACCAATGCCCCAGCAACCTTATGCACTTGATAAATAATTTATTTCAGTCGTATTTTCATTCATTCATCACTATGTTTATTTATGATATATTGGTGCATTCTCGTAGCCGGGAGGATCATGAACAACACTTGAGGATCGTGCTCCAGACCTTGAGGGAGAAGAACCTATATGCTAAATTCTCCAAGTTTGAGTTTTGACTTGATTTGGTGACGTTATTGGGTCACGTATTATCTAGCGAGGGGATTAAGGTAGATTCGAAGAATATTAAGGCCGTTCAGAGTTGGCCCAGACCATCTTCTGCTACGGAGATTCGGAGGTTCCTCAGTTTGGCCAAGTATTATCGTTATTTTGTGGAAGGGTTTTCATCAATAGAAGTCCCATTGACTAGATTAACGCTGAAGAGTGCCCTATTTAGGTGGTCTGGTGAGTGTGATGAGAGCTTTCAAAAGCTCAAGACTACTGCTCTAGTTCTGGTTTTCCTTTCGGGATCGGGTTCTTATACAATCTATTGTGATGCTTCTCGGATTGTCATTGGGTGCGTGTTGATACAAGAGGGTAGAGTTATTGCTTATGCTTCGCGTCAGTTGAAAGCCTATGAGAAGAACTACCCAGTACATGATTTGGAGTTGGCAACCATTGTTCATACACTCAATATTTGGAGGCATTGCCTCTATGGCGTGTCTTGCGAGGTGTTCACATATCACATGAGTCACTAGGACATATACAATCAAATGGATCTGAACTTGAGGCAACGGAGGTGGTTAGAGCTACTAAAGGACGATGATATCACCATTCTTTATCATCCGGAAAGGGCCAATGTGGTGGTCGATGATTTGAGTATGAAGAATGAGAGTATGGGGAGTCTTGCTTATATTCCAGTTAGAGAGAGACCGTTAGCATTGGATGTTTAGGCATTGGCCAATCGGTTCGTGAGGTTGGATATTTTGGAGCCTAGCCAGGTTCCTGCTTGCATGGTTTCACAATCTTCTTTGTTTGAGCGCATAAAGGTGCATCAATATGATGATCCCCACTTGCTTGTCTCGAAGGACATGGTGCAGCATGGTGATGCTAACGAGGTTACTATAGGTGATTATGGGGGTATTGAGGATGCAGGTTCGAATTTGTATTCCAAATGTTGATGGATTGCAAGAGTTGATTCTTGGGGAGGCACATAGTTAGCGGTATTCCATTCATTCAGGTGCCGCAAAGATGTATTAGGATTTGAGGCAGCACTATTGGTGGTGGAGGATGAAGAAAGATATTGTTGGGTATGTTGCATGGTGTTTGAAATGTCAGAATGTGAAGTACGAGCATTAGAGACCCGCTGGTTTGCTTTGGAGGCTTGATATTCCGGAGTGGAAGTGGGAGCATATCATTATGGATTTTGTAGTTGGACTTCCAGGGACCTTGAGGAGATTCGATGTAGTGTAGGTCATTGTGGATAGACTGATCAAGTCAGCACACTTCATTCTAGTTATGACTACCTATTCTTCAGAGCAGCTGACTCAGATTTATATTCGTGAGATTGTTCGCCTTCATGGTGTGCCTATGTATATTATCTCGGATCGAAGCACACAATTTACATCGCATTTATAGAGAGTAGTGTAGCGAGAGTTGGGCACACAGATCGAGTTGAGTACAACATTTCATCCCTAGATAGACGGGCTTTCTGAGCGCACTATCTAGATCTTGGAGGACATGTTATGTGCATGTCTCATTGACTTTGAAGGTTCATGGGATCAGTTTCTCCCATTAGCAGAGTTCGCCTAAAAAAACAGCGTTCAGTCGAGTATCCAGAAGGCTCCTTATGAGGCCTTATATGGGAGGCAATGTCGTTCTCCGATTGGTTGGTTTGAGCCTAGGGAGGCTAGGTTGGTGGGCACTGATTTGGTCCATGATGCTTTCGAGAAGATGAAGTTAGTTTAGGAGCGGCTTCGTACAACGTAGTCCAGGAAGAAGAGTTATGCTGACAGGAAGACTCTTGATGCTGCATATATAGTGGGTGATAAGGTTCTACTTAGAGTTTTTCCCATGAAAGGTATGATGAGGTTAGGGAAGAAGGGCAAGTTGAGCCCTGGGTATATTGGTCCTTTTGAAGTTGAGCCCTGGGTATATTGGTCCTTTTGAGGTTCTTGAGAGAGTTGGAGAGGTGGCCTACAGATTTTACTTTACCACCTAGTCTATTAGGAGTTTATCCAGTATTTCATGTTTCTATGCTCCAGAAGTATTATGGTGATCCGTCACATGTTTTGGACTTCAGCACGGTGCAACTAGATGGGGTTTGACTTATGAGGTGGAGTCGGTGGCCATTTTGGATCGGAAGGTTCGAAAGTTAAGGTCGAAAGATATAGCATTAGTGAAGGTTCATTGTAGAGATCAGCCGACCGAGGATGATACTTGGGAAATCGAGTGGGAGATGCGAAACAGATATCCTCGCCCTTTTTAGGCTCCAAGTATAATTCTAGACTTATTCGAGGACGAACGTTTGTTTAAGAGTGGAGAATGTAATGACCCGGCCGGTCATTTTGAGTATTATTTTCCCTATTTCCCCTATTTGATGCTTTACATATGTGTATTTGTGTTAAATGACTTGTCGGGATGTTTGGTTTGGTTTCGGGGATATTGTGGAGTAAATTGGGGCACTTAGTACCAAGGTTGGAAGCTAAAGTTGTAAGAGTTGATCAGAGTTTGACTTTTGTATAGACTACTCGGGAATGGAGTTTTGATTGTTACAATATCTTCCTACGGTAATTCTGGACTTAGGTGTATGTTCAGATGTGGATTTAGAGGTCCGTAGGCTGGTTTGGTGCTTTTCGACGGAAGTTGGAAAGTTGAAAGTTTGATAGGTTTGACCGAGAGTTGATTTTATTGATATCGGGTTCGGATTTTTGTTTTGGGAGTTGGACTAGGTCCGTGGTATAAAGTAAAGCAATTGATGATTGACTGCAACAAACTAGAGATTAGCAAAGTCGGTTTATTATCAATGTGAGAAATAAGGGTCATAACAGGATAGGTGCAAGATAGCTATTTGGGATCCAACTCTAGTTTAATTCAATCTAATGTTCTAATGATTCTCACGAATTCACTCGATTATTAGCTCAAACGTGTAGTCAATACTCCTCTCTTGATAAAATCTTCACTCTACGAGGTGAACTAATATAAGCACTGTGAAAATATGCAAGCATGCGTTTATGGATTAGTTTTTAGAAAAACGTCTCTCGAATATTCTCCTAATTTGATAATAAACAATTCAACAAGCTCTTTCGATTACTTAGAAGAATCACTAAATTAAACAAAAAAAATAATGCAAAGATAATCACCAAAATATTCCTCTTTCGATTAAATAAACCGGTGAGTAAAGTTGCAACAATTTAAAGCTCCATAAACGAATTCAAGCAAAGAACTAGAGTTAAAATTTACAAATATCAATCAAAACACCATATCCGTCAAATCCTAAGGGAAACTACTCCATAATCATGGAGGAAGTCATAACAAATATAATTAATGAGTAAGAAAATAGCAATCTAAGGTTACAATCCGAACTCCCATATTGAATTGATGGAAAGGTGATGAAATCTTGTGCCTTGTAGCCTCCAATGCTCTCCCAAAGCTTCCCAGGTCAAAAGTTCCTTCAAAAACGTATTTTTGGTGTATTTATACCCTGTAAAAACAGGCCCGAATGAAACTACCCTTTGCTAGCCTAAACAGGAAATAACTCTAAAAAACTTGTACACCCGTACCGCGCCTCATGCCACGCCATGTGGCGCACTTGTGAGGATCTTCAGAGAGTTGAGATTTGACAGGCAACCCAATTTTTACATAAACATGCTGTGCGATGCGGCGTCCCATGCGACGCGACAGTGTTGTTTTCTTAGAGTAATTCATTTTTCCACTTTTTGACATCCGGACTTGGTGCTCGACCCCCGAACGTGATCCCGACTTAATTTCGTGGGCTTTTACTCAGACTTCAAAGCTTTAACTTGTTTGATTAAGCTCAAAATTTATTTTTTTAACTCGGAATCACTTCCTGCAAGGCATCAAACACGTAATAAGTGTAATTCACTATCATTTAAGCTCAAACACACGTAAAATGTAGTAATTAGAGTAAAATACTATGGCTAAAATACGAGTTTCTAGCCTACCATCAAAACCCCATGCTTAGATCATTGCTCGTCCTCGAGTAATCAAACTACACTTCACATAGAGACGACCTTTTCATCAAACAACTTTCCTATCGTATCATGCCAAGAATATTTAAAGCAGACTAAGCACCCAATCATAACATCCTAGCCTTAAAACTTGACTCAAGAGCACCACGTATTGTTTTCACAACCTGCTCACTTACTCTTACACAGAGGTCAACGTCATTACCTTTCCCTCACAAGTCATGTGCCCTCACCCCAAAAAACATAGAGAGTAGTTCCACAAAATAAAATTCACGAACAAATAGGAACTCAAGATAGAAATAATTCACTCACTCTCAGAATCAAAATTCTTGTGTCACAGAAAACGTACCATAGGCTTGCCCGTAGTGCAATACTCTACTAATTGATCTTATTCAGTCAAGGATCAAGTAGAACTTTAATTGGTTGTGATGTAGGCTACGGGACGGTTAAGATACAATTTGGATAATAGTGACTACACCATCCTGGGCACTTTAATACATATATATTAATAGTTCAAACCCCGCACATATGCGGAACCAAACCCCAGCCTTTACATTATAACAACATCAAGCTCCTAGTTTATTTAAGCACAAATAAGATGAGAACTATCACTAGTAAGAAATCAATATTTTTTCTTTTTCTAAGTTCTGATTTTTTTTCAAGCAACCTCACTCTTTCTTTCTTTCAATTATCCACAAGCGGCTCTCACAATTTTTCAAACAATGCACCTTTCTCCTTTTTTTAATGGTTCCACTCAAAAACCCGACCATACCTCAACTTATATTTTAAAAGCTCATAACAAATTCAAGTGCTCAAGAGAGGTAAAAGGTTAAAACATATAGCCAATTCAAACAAAGGGGTCAGCCTTGTAGTGTGATTGCCAAGAAAATAGGATTACAGGCTCAAAGGGCTAACTAGGATATACAACAATCGAGCGGGTCATAAATATGTAATTGGCTTAACAAAGAAATGTCTATATCACTTCCTAGACTGAACAAGACTACTATTTCACTTTGCAAATACACGGAGCAAGTTCTAGACATCAACTGACATGCACAGAATATCAACAACAATCTCACACACACATTGGCAAATAACTCACTCAGGATTGGATCTATTCCGACTCTCTAGTCTAAGCAGTTCAGCAAATTCAAAATCAAACAATTTAAGGTACTTATACATGAGTCAAGAACTGAGCCTAGACATCACAACTAAGGAACCCACCGCTCTCAACGCATAACATAGTTAAGAAAAGTTATCTCCATTTAACACCATAGCACAAGACTTTTCTATTCCAAAAAAAGCCTAACTACACCCGGTTCAAGTAAAACCCTTGGAAAAGAACCTATTATTACACTACCTAGGAAAAAATAAAGTATTTTTTTTTCTTCGACTTTGATCCCTCAAGAAGACAGTCGAGGAAATCCATCGTCGGGAAAAGTCAAATTTTTTTCAAATAAAACACAAAAAACAAACATTCATGTACATATTTTCATCCCTCACCCCATACTTTAAATTTTGGCATGTCCTCATGACACACAGATAAAATGCAAGAAATAAAGGAAACTCCCCTAAATTGTTTTCTTTTCCGAGCACTTATGAACTCCACCCCTAATTCTGAATTCATTCCTTGTTTTCGCTCCTTGGGATTATTTATGGAGCTCATTAAACCCAAGTTTTCTGAGGATATATGCAAGACCCACTTTTTCCTTTCTTGCTTGGCCTCATTTTGAGCAGTGAATTGTTCTTGTAGGATCATCCTCAACTTGTTTCTGCATTCTTTCATAGGATCAATCCATGTATCTTCGTGTAAATCCCCAAAAATAAAATCCACATGATCAAGGTTAGAATAAGAAAATAAAGAAGAAAGGTCATATGAATATTCATGTGGTATGTCCAAGACCAATTGTTCCTCATTCTCTTTTACTAAAGGTTGTAAATGTAGAAAGGTGGATGTGGGTTTGAGCTCTTCTTTTATTGCTTCACAATCAACTAAAGCCTTATCTGTAATCGTCTCAATTGAATCAGAGTGTTCTTGCAGAGTGGCCAGTTCTCTCTATGGATGCTCATCCTCTTGGGTAGGATCATTCTCACGTGGTATCTCCTCCATATATTCACTATTACAATGCAATGAGCCTTTTGAAAGTATACTTACTATTTGACTTACTTGCGTTGTTAGGTTCTTAATGGCCTCAGCATTTTGTATAAGTCCTTCTTGATTTTGTATAAATCTTTCGTCAACACTATTCATGAATATATACATAAGCTCTTCTAAACTACCATTCTCCTCTTGAGGCGGTTGTCTCACTTCACACTCATTCCAGTCATAGTAAAGGTATTCATCCCAACCAGAGTTAAGATTATGTTCAAATGAAACCTCATACCTGTACGGACTAGAAATAGAGTAAGACTGTTCAAAAGATGAACCATATGAGGAATACTTACCTGCTTGACATACAACCCATAAATAATTTCCACTACATTTTAAACAAATAGCAGACTTGTGATAACGTTCAGTTGCTAACTCTTCAACTATTTTCTTAGGCTGGTTGTACTCTATCTTCACAGCATTTGAAAGTTCAATGTCAGGAATATTTTCTTCAAGTTTTCTCCCAAGCACTTGTTAGGTACTACAGAAACAAATCTTAAAGAGATGTTAACTAATAAAAAAAACAAACAAATAAAAAATAAAACTAAAAAAATAATAATAAGAAGAAAAAAAAATTCCCGAATTAGAACCAAAAATTATTTTGAACACTATCGATTGCCATCCCCAGCAACGGTGCTAAAATTTGACGAGCGCAAAACACAACACGAAATTGATGCTCGCTAGCCAAATATAGTATAGTAAAATTATTGCTTCCACATGGATTGGATTTAAATAATGCTTTAGTAATTTATGGTTTAACTGCTATTCAGGATGATCAAAACTTGATTTGGAATAATTATGAACTACGATTAACTACTAAAGTAAAGCAATTGACGATTGACTGTAACAAACTAGAGATTACCAAAGTCGGCTTCTTATCAATGTGAGAAATAAAGGTCATGACAGGATAGGTGCAAGATAGCTATTTGGGATATAACTCTAGTTTAATTCACTCTAATGTTCTAATGATTCTCACGAATTAACTCGATGATTAGCTCAAACGTGTAGTCAAGACTCCTCTCTCGATTAAATCTTCACCCTACGAGGTGAACTATTACAAGCACTATGATAATATGCAAGCATGCGTTAATGGATTAGTCTTCAGGAAAATGTCTCTCGAATATTCTCCTAATTTGATTTAATCAACAATTCAACAAGCTCTTTCGATTACTTAGAAGAATCACTGAATTAAACTAAATAAAATAATGCGAAGATAATCAGCAAAATATTTCTCTTTTGATTAAATAAATTGGTGAGTAAAGTTGCAACAATTCAAAGCTTCATAAATGAATTCAAGCAAAGAACTAGAGTTAAAATCCACAAATATCAATCAAAACAGCAAATCCATCAAACCCTAAGGGAAACTACACCATAATCATGGACGAAGTCATCACAAATATAATTAAAGAGTAAGAAAACATCAATCTAACGTTACAATCCAAACTAACATATTGAATTGATGGAAAGATGATGAAATCTTGTGTCTTGTTGCCTCCAATGCTATCCCAAAGCTTCCCAGGTCAAAAGGCCCTTCAAAAACGTATTTTGGTGTATTTATACCATATAGGAACGAGCCTGGACAAAACTAGCCTTTCCTAGCTGAAACAGGAAATGACTCTGAGAAACTTGTACACCCGCGCCGCGCCCCATGCCGAGCCATGCGACGCGCTTGTGAGGATCTTCAGAGAGTTGAGATCTGACAAGCAGCCTGATTTTTACACAGTCGTGCAATGCAGCACCCCATGCAGTGTGGCATTGTTATTTTCTCAGAGTAATTCGTTTCTTCCACTCTTTGATATTCAGACTTGATTCTCGACCCCCGAACGTGATCCCGACTTAATTTCTTGGGCTTCTACTCAGACTTCAAAACTCCAACTTGTTCGATTTAGCTCCAAATTAACTTTTAAACTCGGAATCACTTCTTGCAAGGCACAAAATACGAAATAAGTGTAATTTACTATCATTTAAGCTCAAACAAACATAAAATGCATTAATTAGAGTACAATACTTTGGCTAAAACGTGGGTTTCTAGCCTACCATCAGCGGTAAAGGTCCGCATAAACGGACTCGCAGATGCGTTGGGTGATCCACATAAGCGAAAGGTTGGGCATTTGGAGGTAGCCGCAGTTGCAACCACTATTCCGTAGAAGATGTTAAGTGACCGCAAGTGCGAGATTGCTAGACATGTTTTATAATTGAAGGGTTTGAGTGTTTTTCTCATTTCTGTAATTGTGGAGCTCGGTCTAGGACAATATTTGGAGTTATTTTCATCAAAATTTAAGAGGTCAATGTTCCTTACTCACTTTAGGTGTTAGATATAGATTACCCATAGATTATTACACCTAATTTTCATGAATTAAAGGTGGGATATGGGGGGTTTTGGACTATGCTATTGGAGAGTGAGATTTAATTATTTGAGGATTGATTTGTGGTTGGAATTGGATGAAATTGGTATGGTTGGACTCATGTTTGAGTGGGTGTTCGAAATTTGTGAATTTTGTCGAGTTCTAGGGTGTGGGCCCGTGGTTTACTTTTTGATTTGAGTTAAAGATCTTAGCTTTATCTTTTGGAATCGATTTATATGGCTTTTATTGATGGTATTAAGTTATTTTGGCTAAATTCGAGCCGTCCAGAGGTTGATTCACTCAATAAGGGATTATTAGATGAGTGATTTGGCTTGCTTGAGGTAAGTATCTTACCTAAACATTATTGAGGTTCTAATTGTTTGAATTATTTATGATAGCTACGTACTATTAGTGGCGCATATGTGTGGGGTTGAGCCCATATGTGTGCACCGAGATACTATTCATGTTCGGGGTAGTGCTTAGGCTATGATATGCCTTGATTTGATTGCTGAGCTTTATGCTCTGATGTTTCTCCTATTTGTACCCCTTCTATGAGCTATTTGTACCACATTAGAGTTTACGTTGATATTTTTCTCCTGATTGAACCTGATAAACTGCTATTTCATGAGAGCATGTCATTTATATAAATCCAGGAGTATGAAACTTGATATTCATTGATCATGTACATGTATTTTTGTATATCTGCTTTCTGTGTGATATGATCTGGCAGGCGGATTGGTATTACTAGCACGTGAGTTGTCCGTGCAACACGTGAGTGTTTTGTGGGGATCCAGATATTAATATTATTGGCACGTGAACCATACACCACGTGAGTTATCTGTGCGGTTGATATTATTAGCACGTAGTTGTTCGTGAAACACGTGAGTTGTCCATGCAGTGTGTGGATATGGATCCATCTCCTTATAGTCACCCTCGTATGTGCCTTCTTTATAGTGTACACTGATGGTAGGCTAGAATCACGTGTTTTAGTAATAGTTTTCACTCTAATTACTGAATTTTCCTTGTGTTTGAGCTTGAATGTTAGTGTATTGCACTTAGTATGTATTTTATGCCTTACAGGAAGTGATTTCGAGTTAAAAGGATATTCGGGAGCTAAATTGAATAAGTTGTAGCTTTGAAGTCTGAGTAAAATCCCAAGGGACTAAACCGGGATCGCGTTCGGGGGTCGGGAGCCAAGTCTGGATGTCAAAACACGAAGAAAACAAAATACTCTAGAAAACCTTCACTGTCGCGCCGCATAGGGCAACGCGACAGTGTATTTCTGGTGCTACCCGTCAGAACCTGCTCTCTGAACTTTTCCACAAGCGCCTCGCATGGGGCGGCGCATGGCGCAACACGCTTGTGTATGTTTCTCAGAGTATTTGTCCTGTTTCGGCTTGGAAAAGGTAATTTCGCCTAGGCCCACTCCTACAGGGTATAAATACACCAAAAAAGATGTTTTTGAAGGGACTTTTGACCTTGGAACATTTGAGAGAGCATTGGAGGCTACAAGACACGAGATTCCATCATCTTTCCATCAAATTAATACAAGATTTTGGATTGTTAAGTTAGATTGATGCTTTCTTATTCTTTAATTATAATTGTGATGACTTCCTCCATGATTAGTCGGGAAAAGTCAAATTATTTTTCAATCAAAAGAAATAATTACAAACACACATATACATATATATATATTCCCCACCCCACACTTTAAATTGTGGCATGTCCCCATGATACACAAATAAAAAGCAAGAGGTAAAGGAAACTTTCCTGATTCATCTAGTCGGGGTCTGAATCGAAGTCGGTATCTCCTTTGCACGTCCGACCCAATGTACACATCCATGCTGGGAGATTTGTTTCGTCCTTGTTTGGGTAAACCTCACACTTATCCGCTTAACTTTCTCCAAGTTGCTCCTTCGGGGCCCTCTTTTCTCTTTCCATCTTGAAGATTTGCCTTTCTTCCCCCACTCTGAGGATGAGCTGCCTTTCCTGAATATCCAAAATTGCTCTACCCGTAACCAAGAATGGTCTTCCTAAAATTAGAGGGACCTCCCTATTTTCCGCCATGTTCACCACAATGAAGATCACACAAATTTGTCTACCCGACCAGCACATCTTCCACGATTCCTTCAGGTATGATTGTGGTCTGATCCGCCAGCTACAAGGACACAGGTATCAACATGATCTCTCCAATCTCTCCCTCCAATTTCCTGAAAATAGACAAGGCATAAGATTAATGGAATCACCTGAATCACACAAAGATTTTTTAAATTTAGTACTTACTAAAGAGCAATGTATAGTAAAACTCCCTGGATCTCCAAATATTTTAGGGAACTTATTTTGCAAGATAGCGCTACAATGCTCTGTCAGCTTGACAACCGATGTCTCTTCCACTTTCCGCTTCTTGGACAATATCTCCTTCATGAATTTGGCATAAGCTACCATTTGCGAAAGCACCTCTGTGAAAGGTATATTCACATGCACCTCCTTGAGTACTTCTAAAAAGCACCCGAATTGTTTGTCCAGCTTCCCTCTTCTCTACTTTTGTGGGAAAGGTAGAGCAGGTATGTATTTGCTCTCCTCAGTCTCCTCATTCATTGAAATTCCATCTTTCTTTTTGTTCTGCGCTCTAGTCTTCCCTTTCTTCTTCAGACCATCATCTATCACCATTGCACCTTTTTGAATCTTATCGTTTTTCTTCTTCTCCACAATCTCTACCTGTTCTTCAATCAACTCATGCTTCTGTTTTGCCCTGGGATCCTCTAATAAGTTCCCACTCCTTAAAGACACTGCATTTATTATCTCTTTTGGATTTCTTTCAGTATCAGCGAGAAGAATTCCTGGAACCCTCTCAGACAATAGATTAGCTAGTTGCCCAACCTGTCTTTCCATATTTTGAACAACCGTGCCCAGTTCTTTGATAGTTGTGCCGTGTTCTCGTATAGTTGAGTCGTGTGTTTCAAGCCTCTCATCGATCTTGATAATAAAATCCTTATCAGATCTTCCATGCTAGACTAATTAGACTGTGGAGGCTGATATTACTGCCTCTGCTGATTTTGAAAGTGTGGAGCTCCTTGTCCCTAGGGTCTAGAGTTATTTTGTTGATATGAGTTCAGGCTAACACTTTGTGAATTCCAAGAAAAGCCTGGGTGCCTATGTCCCATAGAATTGAAATTATTATCACTCGGTTAGTTACCTCTATCGAAGCTTCCCATGGCATTTACCACTTCATCTATTGCTACGGCCTGACACTCATGCGTTGGATGACCCATTCCATAGAAATCACAAACTGGTGATTGTTGGCTCTGGACCTTAGCTAAGGTCAACTTTTTTATCTCTTTGGCCATGGCTTCTAGTTGGGCTTGCACTGTTATGTTAGAATCTACTTGATGAAACCCAACTGATTTTCTTCTATCATTACTCTCAGCAGTCCACTGGTTAGCATCAAGAATTGCCACAATCTCCTCAGGAGTCTTCTTCATTAAAGGACCTCCGACTGTGTTCAGAGTTCGTCGTGAGGGAGGTGTCAGTCCATCCCAAAAGTCCTGGAGTTGCATCCACAATTCAATACCATTTTGCTGGCACTTTCTCACTATCTCCTTGAATCTTTCCTAAGCCTCGAAAACTGTTTCAATGTCCGTTTGGGCAGAAGCCGAATTTCCTTGATCGTCTTCTTGAGGGATTAAAGTCAAAAAAACTAAAAAAACTTAGTCGTTTATTTTTGTTTTGTTTTCTTAGGTAGTGTAACAATTCCCCCTTAGTTTTTCTTTGTGTGGTTCTTTTCCAAGGGTTTAGCTTGAACCAGGTGTAATTAGTTTTCTTTTAAGTAGGAGTTGTAAAGTCTTGTGCTATGTATTAAATGGAGATGACTTTCCTTGACTTTGTTGCACCTTGAGAGCAGTGAGTGCCTTATTTGTGATGCCTAGGATAAGTTCTTGAGTCTTAAATAAATACCTTAAATTGTGTGATTGTAACAATGCTTAACTGCTTTGACTAGAGAGTCGGGATAGATCCGATCCTAAGTGAGTTATATGCCAATATGTGTGTGGGATTTTGTTGATATTCCGTGCATGTCGGTTGATGTCTACAACTTGTCCCATGTGTTTGCAAAGCGAAATAGTAGTCTTATTCAGTCTAGGAAGTGATATAGGCATTTCTTTGTTGAGCCAATTATATAGTTTACCCACCTAATTATGAAGCATCATAGTAAGCCTAGTTGAGCCTGTATTCCTATTTCTTTAGCAACCACACTACAAGCTTGACCCCTTTGATTGAATTGTCTATCTATTTGAACCTTTTACCTCTCGTGAGCACTTGAATTTATATGAGCTTGTAAAACCTAAATGAGGTATGGTCGAGTTTTGAGTGGAACTATAGAAAAAGGAGAAAGGTGCACTAGTTGAAAAATTGTGAGAGCCGCTTGTAGAGAATTGAAAAAAGAGATTTTGATTGAAAATAAAAAAAAATCAAAACTTAGAAAAGAAAAAAATGGATCCCATGCTAGTTTTTGGGAGCTTGATGCTATTACTAATGAAGGTTGGTATTTGGTTCAACATAAGTGTGGGGTTTGAATTGTTGATGTATATGTATTAAAGTTCTTAGGGAGGTGTAGTCACTATATCCAAATATATCCTACCCATTCCGCAGCTACATTACAACCATATTAAGTCCTACTTGATCCTTGACTGAATGAGCTAAATTAGTAGAGTATTACACTACGGGCAAGCCTATGGCACGTCTTCTATGGCACATGAATTCTATTTCTGAGAGTGAGTTAATTCTTTATATCTTGATTTCCTAATTGTTCTTGAAATTTATTATGTGTAGAACTACTCTTTATTGTTTGTGTGAGGGCACATGATTTGCGAAGATAAGGTGAAATCGTTGACCTCTGTGTTAGAGTAAGTGAGCATGTAATAAAAAATGCATGGTGCTCGTGAGTCAAGTCTTGAGGCGAGGATGTTATGATATGGTGCTTAGTATATTTTAAATATTTTTGGCATGATGCATTAGGGAAGTTATCTGATAAGAAGGTCGTCTTTATGTGAAGTGCAGTTTAATTGCTCTATGGTTTAAGTGTGGGGTGTTGATGGTAGGCTAGAATCACGTGTTTTAGTCATAGTTTGCACTCTAATTACTGTATTTTGCTTGTGTTTGAGCTTGAAATTTAGTGTATTGCACATAGTATGTGTTTTATGCCTTGCAGGAAGTGATTTCGAGTTAAAAGGATACTCGTGAGCTAAATTGAACAAGTTGGAGCTTTGAAGTCTGAGTAAAAGCCCAAGGGAATAAATTGGAATCACGTTCCGGGGTCGGGAGCCAAGTCTGGATGTCAAAACGTGAAGAAAACAAAATAATCTGGAAAACCTTCACTGTCGCGCCACATGGGACGACGCTTGGGGCGGCACGATAGTGTATTTCTGCTGCTGCCCGTCAGAACCTTCTCTCTGAACTTTCCCACTAGTGCCCCGCATGGGGCGGCGCATGGTGCGGCGTGCCTGTGTAATTTGCTCAGAGTATTTGTCCCGTTTCGGCTTGGAAAAGATGATTTTGCCTGGCCTCACTCCTACAGGGCATAAATACACCAAAAAGATATTTTTGCAAAGACTTTTGAACTTGGAACCTTTGGGAGAGCATTGGAGGCTACAAGACACGGGATTCCATCATCTTTCCATCAATTCAATACGAGAGTTTGGATTGTAAAGTTAGATTGATGATTTCTTATTCTTTAATTATAATTGTGATGACTTCTTCCATGATTATGGAGTAATTTTCTTTAGGGTTTGATGGATATGGTATTTTGATAAATATTTTGTGGGTTTTAACTCTAGTTCATGCTTGAATTCGTTTATGGAGTTTTGAATTGTTGCCACTTTATTCATCAGTTTATTTAATCGAAAGAGGAATATATTGGTGATTATCTTTGCATTATTTTGTTTGATTTAATTCATTGATTCTCTTAAGTAATCGGAAGAGCTTGTTGAATTGTTGATTAAATCAAGTTAGGAGAATATTCGAGAGATGTTTTCCTAAGGACCAATCCATCAACGCATGCTTGCATACTTCATAGTGCTTATATTAGCTCATCTCGTAAAGCTAAGATTTAATCGAGAGAGGAGTCTTGACTACACGTTTGAATTAATTATCGAGTGAATCCGTGAGAATCATTATAATATTAGGGTGAATTAAACTAGAGTTGGATCCCAAATATCTATCTTACACCTATCTTGTCAAAACCCTTATTTCTCACATTGATAAGAAACCAACTCTGCTAATCTCTAGTTCTTTGCAGTCAATTGTCAATTGCTTTACTTTAGTAGTTAATCGTAGTTCGTAATTATTCCAAATCAAGTTTTGATCATCCTGAATAGCATTAAACAAGAAATTACTGGAGCATTATTTAAATCCAATCCCTGTGAAGACAATAATTTAACTATACTATCTTTGGCTAGTGAGCATTAATTTCGTATTGTGTTTGCGCTCGTCATACATGTGAATTTGAGAAAAACTGATCAGTGGTTAGTACAGTTATGGAAAGTTTGAAGAAAATCTGGTCAGTGTTGTTTTATTATTGCATTTTAGCTTTACTTGCAATTTTCTTGGTTATTACCTAATTTACTTGCATATCGTCTTTATATGCTGGATCATTGACTGAGCAGAGTACTTGAGTAATTGTGTGCGCAAGATGGTTCTTTCTGTGCTTTATGACTTGATCATATTATCGTTCTGTACTTGTTGAATTTATGAACTGTATGGGTTATAGCGAGTATCATTTATAATTCTTGCCTGTATTACCTCGCCGAGGTTAGTTATTATACTAGCTGAGTACATGGGGTCGGTTATACTCATACTACACTCTGCACTTAATTGTGCAGATCCAGGTGTCGAACCCAGTCACCAAAGCAGAGTTGCTTGCTGAGTTGTTAGAAAGACGAGGTAGTGTTGCATCCTGATCACAGTCTTGGCGTCTCTTTCCATTTGTACTGTTGACTCTATTTTCGGACAATATTATTATCTAGCTTTGTGGACTTGTATTTCTATTTTAGATCTCATGACACTGTATTTACCAGTTCTGGGGAATTTTATCATGTATTGGCGTTATTGTGTTATATTTGAAGGCTTCAGACTTGTATCATTTTGTTAAATTTTGTTAATTTATTTTGTCGTGTTGTGTTTGGCTTGTTTAGCAAGTTGTGTTAGGCGCCATCACACCCAATTGATGGTTTTGAGTATAATATATGATCGAAGAATATCTGAACTGAATTTGGCGGATTAGTCTTATGTGAACCAATATGCGATGAAGCTGAATCATCTAGCTCACCTATTAGGCATTCAGAAATAAATGCTGATAAGTGTGATGTTCATGCTATCTTGGCTAACTGAGGCCTAAGACTAACTGTGTGTCCAACCCAACTTAGGACTAAATTTCGGTACTAATCTTAGGTATTGTGTACGGTCAAAACTGGGCTCGCCCCTTATGTGATTAATCGAGATTAAAATATGATAGGTTAAGGTTCGACCTCGTATTATATCAAACCATAATGCAAAATTAGATCGTCGAGCTCGTGACCCAAATACCGATCAAGATCGAGATCGAGCAAGATCGAGACCGAGCAAGATCGAAACCGAGAAAGATCGGGGGAAACTTACCGATCCAAATAACGGACAGCCGGAATATCCGCGATCGGTCGAGGATCACGGCGGAAATCTCGGCACATATCAAGGAGAGGCTGATTAATTCGCAAATCATAAGCTTTTTACATTGTATAAAATTGTACCAACAGTAGGACACCCCTACTATATAAAGGGGGGTCTAATCATTTGTAATACACACCATATCAACGCAACATAAAGCAATATACTGACACTTTCTAGCTTTTATTATCTGGTTACTCTATAAGCATGTTCATACTTCAGTTGAAGCATCTTTGGTTCGAAGGTGGTCAAACTTGAGGGCCAAGGCAATTCGATACGTGTGGTTTGCATTTATTTTTCTATTGTCAATCTCAATATTAATCTATCTTCTTAATTTGTGCCGAATTATATCACGTATCCTTAAAACCGCGTATAAATTCAATTGTTATCCATTTTTTAGGGTAAACAGTTTGGCGCCCACCGTGGGGCTAAGGATAATAGTGATTATTTGGTGCAAACTTTCATAACACACATTATTTTACACTTGTTCTTTGGAGTGTTTTTTATTCCAGGACCAAAATTTCGAACTCACAATCGGCACCCTTTCACGTTGACAATGATTTCGGCCACCACGGCGAGAATGACAACATAGCACCAGGGAACGACGTACCTCCGATCGATCTCGATGGAGTTACGGTTGACGTCAGTTCGCATATAGCCATCAACGCAAATCTGGTCACCGTTCCCGGGGGCAGTGTCTGTAGGGATGTTTGATTGGCTGCTTAAAGCACCCATGGTGGCGAAGAGGCTGAGATCAGCCTGCGAGTAATCTTCGAAATGTTGTAGGCTCAACACGCAGTGATAGCTCAGCTCCAAAACCAGAATCGCCCACCGGACAGGAAGTTATCCACAGGATCGAATCAGCTTCAAGGAAATTGAATGAGAAAGAATCGGGGACCAACCCTGCAATCATGAAGATGCTCGAAGAGTTGACAAAACGAATCAAGAAGGGGGAAAAGAAGATCGAGGCAAATGATAAGAATGTGGAAACTTACAATTCCAGGGTCGATCAAATCCTGGAGGCACCATTGATATTGAAGAGTCTGGACTCCAAAAAGTTTGTGCAAAAGACATTCCCCCGAGCGCGACTCCCAAGATGATTCCCAAGAAATTCCGAATGCCCAAAATCCCTAAATACAACGGAACGACTAACCCGAATGAGCATGTCACCTCTTACACATGCGCTATCAAAGGGAATGATCTAGAGGATTGCGAGATCGAATCAGTCTTGCTAAAGAAATTCGGAGAGACCCTATCAAAGGGGGATATTATATGGTACCACAATTTGCCACCTAATTTTATTGACTCGTTTTCTATGCTTGCAAATTCTTTTGTAAAGGCACACGTCGAGGCCATCAAAGTCAAAACCAAGAAATCGGACCTTTTCAAGGTAAGGCAGAAGGACAACGAAATGCTTAGAGAATTCATGTCTCGATTCCAAATGGAACGGATGGACCTGCCACCAGTCGCCGACGATTGGGTAGTTCAAGCTTTAACCTAAGGACTCAATGTTCGAAACTTGGTGGCTTCCCAGCAGTTGAAGCAGAATTCGATAGAATACCTAGCAGTCACTTGGGCCGATGTACATAATCGGTATGAATCAAAGATCAGGGTCAAAGATGACCAACTCGGGGCTCCTTTCGGGTCCGTTTATCCTATCAGATCCATCGACATAATTAAAAGGGATATCAACCGAGAACCGTGGTCGAACAGAGAACGATATCAGCCATATAAAGGAGATCGCAAGAGCGATGGACCCGGGAGAAATCCTGTACGACATGAAAAGAGAAGTGATCGAGGTCAGAGCTCTCGAGGGCTCACGAGTAAGAACGGTTTCGACAAGCCCATCGTACCCAAAGAGGCACCTCGGTTATCAGAGTACAACTTTAGTGTTGACGCAACTGCAATCGTATCAGCTATCAGGCGTATCAAATATACCAGATGGCCTTGGCCTCTACAAACCGATCCAATACAAAGGGATCCCAACCAAATATGCAAATATCATGGCACACATGCCTACAGAATGGAGGATTGTCGACAACTAACAGAAGAAGTAGCCCGGTTATTCAACAACGGGCATCTTCGAGAGTTTCTGAGTAACCAAGCTAAGAATCATTTCAGAAATAGGGATTCCAATAAACAGAATGAACAAGACGAGCCACAATACATCATTCATATAATCATCGGAGGGGTCGATGTTCCTCAAGGTCCGATGATAAAACGCACCAAAGTATCAATCAAAATGGAAAAATGGACTCGAGATTACATACCAGAAGGAACTTTATCTTTCAACGACGAGAACGCAGAAGGAATCATGCAGCCCCATAATGATGCACTGGTAATTTCTGTACTCATGAATAAAACTCGAGTTAAACGTGTGTTAATTGATCCAGGAAGTTCAGCCAACATCATTCGATCGAGGGTCATAGAACAACTCAGCCTACAGGACCAAATCGTGCATGCGGACCTAGTGCTAAACGTATTTAACATGGCTTGCAAAACTACTAAGGGAGAAATAACATTGCTGGTAAATATAGTTGGTACCACCCAACAGACCAAGTTTTATGTGATCGAAGGGGACATGAGATACAATGATCTGTTCGGGAGGCCATGGTTCCACAACATGAGGTTTGTGCCCTCGACCCTTCACCGGGTATTAAATTTTCAACACTAGAAGGGATAAAGACGGTTTACGAGGAGCAACCCGCCGCAAAGGAGATATTTGTCATCGATGAAGTAATTCTGATATCAACACTCTCATCAATGAAGGACTCAAGTTTGAAAGCGAAATAGGAAGCCAAATAGCAATCATCGATGCCAGCCTCAACCCAATCGAACAAGCAAGGGATTGACGAAGACGACGATTATGTGGTTCCTCGATCCTTTATAGCTCCCGATGATTCCGATGCTACCAAATCGACGGTCGAAGAGCTGGAGCAAGTCATACTAATCGAACATCTGCCCGATCGAAAGGTATAACTGGGCACGAGATTAACTCCTGAGCTCAGAAAAAGACTCATTCAATTTCTTATTGCTAATATGGATTGTTTTGCTTGGTCGCATCTCGATATGACAGGGATTCCACCGGAGATCACCACTCACAAACTAAGCCTGGACCCGAAATAACATCCAGTCAAGAAGAAAAGGAGACCACAGTCCGAGATCAAGCATGCTTTCATCAAAGACGAGATAATAAACTCCTTAAAATAGGGTCCATCCGGGAAGTCAAATACCCGGAATGGCAAGCAAACGTAGTGGTAGTCCCTAAAAAGGGAATAAATTGAGAATGTGTGTGGATTACATGGATTTAAATAAGGCATGCCCCAAAGACTCTTTCACGTTGCCTAACATCGATCGCATGATCGACGCCATGGCCGGCCACGAGGGGATACGTAGGCATCCTTGTGGGTACGGTCACAATTCAATAAAATTTTCATTTTTCCCTACAACCAGAAACTGGAGCAGAATTTTGAGGAGGACCCTCAAAATTCCAGAGCAAGTACAGCCAACGTCATCATATGCAGAATGGTCAGAGAATCGCCTAAGTAAACTGGGCCAGAATTTTGAGGAGGACCCTCAAAATTCTAAGGAAGTCTCAATGTCTCTAAAGTGCTACAGTTATTGGTTCATCTAATTTATCCGATATTGAATACTAATGTATTGTAAATAACTACATTTATCATATGCACATGTGGTAACTCAAGCAGGACTTCGATACAGTGCAAAGCAGGCAAGCAGAGGCATGAACCAACCTTCCCCCATAGAACTCACGATTTCCCTTTGGATGTAGGAACAAGGAATATTCGCAAATACGTGCATACCTCAGGATCACTATCTTCATAACAACAAAGCTGCCAAACGCAAACATATTTCCAGCTAAGAAATACTCTGCTACTACTTATTATATGTTCATTGCATGAGACTAAGCATTGTCTCTATCTTGCATGAGGCTAAGCCCTACCTCCTCAATTGCATAAGGCTAAGCACCGCCTTCCCCTGCATGAGACTAAGCATTGTCTCCACCTTTGCATGAGGCTAAGCCCTGCCTCCTCAATTGCATAAGGCTAAGCACTGCCTTCCCCTGCATGAGACTAAGCATTGTCTCCACATTCGCATGAGGCTAAGCCCTACCTCCTCAATTGCATAAGGCTAAGCATTGCCTTCCCCTACATGAGACTAAGCATTGTCTCCACCTTCGCATGAGGCTAAGCCCTGCCTCCTCAATTGCATAAGGCTAAGTATTGCCTTCCCCTGCACGAGACTAAGCATTGTCTCCACCTTTGCATGAGGCTAAGCCCTGCCTCCTCAATTGCATAAGGCTAAGCACTGCCTTCCCCTGCATGAGACTAAGCATTGTCTCCATATTCGCATGAGGCTAAGCCTTGCCTCCTCAATTGCATAAGGCTAAGCATTGCCTTCCCCCACATGATACTAAGCATTGTCTCCACCTTCGCATGAGGCTAAGCCCTGCCTCCTCAATTGCATAAGGCTAAGCATTGCCTTCCCCTGCACGAGACTAAGCATTGTCTCCCACTTGCATGAGGCTAAGCCCTGCTTCCTCAATTGCATAGGGCTAAGCATTGCCTTACCCTGCACGAGACTAAGCATTGTCTCCCACTCGCATGAGGCTAAGCCCTGCCTCTTCAATTGCATAAGTCTAGGCATTGCCTTCCCCTGCACGAGACTAAGCATTTCCTCCCTAATTGCATAAGGTTAAGCTCTACCTTTCCTTGCATAACACCAAATGCTATGCTACTTGAAATCTAGCACTATTTTCTATTTTTCTCAGGGCTAAGCTCTGCCCCCTATCTTACACAAGACTAAGCTCCGTCTTGTTTTGCTTCGCATAACCAAGCATCATGTCTTTGCATCTCATGGGCTGGAATATCGCCATTTTGTCCGAAGGCATCATCCTCATAGCCGGAAGACATTATGTCATGGCCTGAGGATCTCTCAATATTGCACATCATTATTCAAAGGCATCATGGTTCAGAGGCATCATCCTCATGGCCCGAGAACATCATTTCATGGCCTGCGAATCTCTTAACACATGATTCATGACCCAGGACGTCATGGTCGATAGACATCATCCCCATCTTCCAAAGACAACTTTCATGGTCCAAAGGAAATTTGCATCATGTTTAAATTATTACAATATACACCTGCATGCATTGTATTTAAGTTTTGTAGGTAATCCAGGAGGTAACCGTTCTCCCAACGGGAGCAATGTTCGCTCCAGTTTCCGTCCAATATTCACACCCTGTAACTACCTCAAATACAAACAACCACCATCCGTTACCCATTTCCACTTGATGACCGTTCAAATACCCATAACCGTTCCAAGGTACATTTATTTACAACTCCGATGTCGTCATATCTAGAAGAACCTGTCCATTCCTACAACAACTCCATCGGCTCAGTTCACCGCTGGATCCAGAACTACACACGGCTTGATTCTCGTAAAACCAGGGATATGTAGGCAACTCTGAAACCGAAGTTCGGCCTCCATTTTTCAAATCACCCCATTCGGTCAAAATCAGTCATCATTTCTTTGCCCAACAACTCTTTCTTCATTCCCGGATAAAGAGAAGCAACTGTTGATACCCAATTTTTCCCTCAAATTTTAAATATATATATATATACACACTTTTAAAATAGTGCATATGCATCATCATTTAAGTTATAAGCATACACAAGTAGTTTCATAATTATTCATGATTTCTAAAGACTTTAAACCAATTTATTTCTGTATTTTTATTGTATAAATATCCAATAATTACAAATTATTTTATGATAATTTAATTATCTAAACTTATCATTTATACCAGCATGAGATTTTAAATATTTTTCAGTGCATTATTTATAATTACATTTGCATTGTAGGGCTAATTGCATATTTTTGCAATAATAGCCCATATTCATGTATAATTACATTACTTATGCAAAAAATCACTTTTTATATTTTATAATGTTAAGTTATTGCTTTTAGTCATTTTAGTACACAAATAATATTTTTGTTATCAATAATTACTTTTATAAATTATTTTTGCTAAAATATTGGGTATTTAAAAACTAGCCCCACTTTTAACCTATTTTCGGACCAAATAATGGCCCAAAACACCTAATACACTAGCCCAAATAACCCCAGCCCAAACCAATGACCTACTAATCCCAACTCGGTCGGTACTCGTTTCACACGACCCGCCCCACTCACTTTTTAATCCTGGCCGTTGATCTCTCAAGATCAACGACCCTTATTATTTCCCTCCTTTTAATTACCCCCTAACCCTAAACAATCCCCTTTGCCTGCCGCCCTAATATTCTCTCATCTCCTTTCTCCCTCTCTGAAGAACCCTAAACTCGCCGCCCTAAATATTCTCCTAATCCCACCTAATATGGGATTTCATGGCTATTACTTACCATACTCGGCCTCCTTCTGGTACTGGCTACTCTCCTATAGTGCTTGCCTAAACATGACAAGCAGATCTCATCAAAACTGAATCAAAATCGGTTCAAATCCCTGATTTTGAATGTTATTCCGTCCATGTTCATCCTATGCCATGTGAGTCCAATTTTGTTGACTCTTACTTACCCTAAAACTAGGGTGTACAGAATCGAACCAAAATTGGTTCAAATCTTTGATTTTAAGCGATTTTTTTGTCTATATTCATCCTATTCTTTGCAATGTTTGATTTTTTATTTTTAGATTCTACCGATTTTTTATACTTTCCCTAAAATTAGGGTTTTAAAATTTCTCTCTTTTCCTTACTGATTTCGATTGCATGTGGTGTTCTTTCCTTTCTAGTGTTTGATTGATGGTTTTCCATGTTTATGTGTTCGATTTCTACACTATATAAACCCCTCCCCTTCCCCCTTTGAAACAGACTTCGATCACCATTTTCCCACTAAAACAACTCAGGTTTCTGCTCTGTATTTGCTTATTACTCTATTCTGTTTGGCTCTTGGCCGGCCGAAAGCCAAGGCCACCAGATTTCTATTCTTCCCGACCTCTCTTGGGTGTGATCTCTACCATGGGTTCTCGAAACCCTTGGAACTTGACACATTCGAGATTCTGGGTCCCTACTGCCGTTATTTTCTTTTTTGTTGAACAATCACTGGTTAGTTTCTAACTTTCGCAATGTTTATCATGTTCTAATTAGCATGTTCTTCGAATTGCATGACCTAATATATTCTCCTGACTCTTTTCCTGTTTAATTCTGCCTATAATTGCTAGCTTAATAATGTCTTTGTACGTAACTTAGTTAATTCAGACATAATAAGGCATGCTTAGTGTAGTGTTGTTCTGATTACATGGTTTAATCCATGTTTCTTTGCCTAATTACGAACTTCCAGTGATTAATTAATGTTGTTAACCTGCCCCAACTTGTTTAAGACCTTTACTCTAAGTGTAGTATGCTCATATGACTATGGTTTCCACTCTATGTGTTCTTGCCATGTCCAAATCTGCACCTCTAAATACTTGTTATCCCTTAAACTTGACTGATATCCTCTATGATATCTAATCCTATTTGTATTATACTGTGTAATCCTGAGTTTCGGTATAATATGATCCTTTAAGTTCTCAACTGGTTGTGTTAATTGGTTTTACTAGTCTAATATCCTTGCATGTTAACTTTGCAATCTCAGGCTCCTTGTTTCTTATCATATGTAACTCTGCCCCAATGTATTAGTTTGCTTCTCGAGTTCATGTTCATTATGTGATTATCTTAAAGTGTCTGCAAATGCTTTTCCAAACCCATTACTTTATTACTATTTCCATTGGTTGTTTCCCTGTTCTGAGTCTCTAATTCTTGGCCGGATGAAAGCCAAGGCCTCCTAAAACTTCTCTATTAACCTCCCTAGTGTGAGCACTGCTCGGGGTCCACTTTGAGACCCTTGTGAACTTTGACACACTAGGGCCTAAGGTTCTTGGCCACTTTCTTCTTGACTGCTCAATTTTGTCCCTCTATATGCCTACTGAATAAGCCAATTGGCTTGTGTAAATGACTGTTTTTCTGAATCTTTTGATCGACTATGGCTGTTAAGTATCATCCAAGTTCTTTTGTGATTTCTGGGCTGTGTTGAAACTTGTATGGGTACAAAACTGAAGGCCTGGCTGGGCTGGGTACACTTTGTTCCTGTCTTAGGCCCAATATAGTTATTTGTATCGTTTGTTTTGTATTGGGCCTGTAATAATTCTGTAATAACAATTGGGGTATTAGTAAAAATTGGGAAAATGGGTTTATTCTAATATTTGCGTGAACGGGTAGAAATCCTGCCTATAGGTGTTTAATTTACTCAACATGTTCTATTAGATAACCTGCCTATAGGACCTCAGTGTTTCATTCGTTTAACATATTCTGCTCCTATGTGTTTATTAGATACCATGACTATAGGAAATAAAGTGTCAATGACCAATCTTTCAATTTACATAACTGCAGCATATTCATTAGATACTATGACTATAGGGCTATGTTAGCTTATGTTCTACAAAATCTGCATTTAGAAATCATGCCTATAGGGTTTTAATTGGTTAATTCATTGTTATATTGCCCACCTAGGAGACATGCCTATAGGAGATAAGTATACAAAATCCATTTCAATTGTTAATCATTAGAAATCCTGTCTATAGGGTAATACCACTCATTTTTTAAGTGTTAATATTGAACTTTCAACGATGTTTCATTGCCACTATTAGAAAGCATGCCTATAGGATCAAACTGAGTAATTCTGAATATCTCTCGTATTTATCACTGCCAAATACTGTGTAAGTCACCTAGATAGCCTGTCTATAGGTTTTTACTGTTTATACTTATAATCAGTAGGTAACTATGCAGTCGCTCAGAAATTATACTTTGCATAACTGCCTGCATGATCAAAATCCAGAATCACATAGAAATCATGTCTATAAGATTTAATGATTTTAACTAGTCTTAATTTTGCGACTGTCAAATGCCAATTTGTTTGCGTGCATTTTTTGTCTAAGTGCGGAGACTAGCTTGAGCCCTTATTTGCTTTTATATGAAGTCCAACTTGCTTTTGTATGTCACCTAGTTTTATCATTTTGAGCAACCTAAGTTAAGTTTAGGACCACCCAAAATACAGGTCCAAACGCTTCCGGGACCATAGGCATGAGACGGGTAGTGCACGTATAAGGTACGACTTAGAATCAATTAGTGCGCCTTAGGTAACAACTTAAATATAGTAATTGGGTAGCAGGAGATGATAGTCTATACCCGCTGAATAATATGAGTAACACCCCATCTCGAGTTAGTTATAAAGTATTATTTATGCTAAAAAACTTAGGACCTCCCCCCCTCCCCCGCGCGCCCCCCGCCCACCTTGCCTTAAAATCAATTATTTTGTTTATTTGCCCAATTTTGTCTTTTCTCTTTATTTGGACTAATTCATATAATTCAAATTCGGCCGGGACACACAGTTGTGGACCTCGAGGAATGCCTAACACCTTCTCCTCGAGGTAATTTGAGCCTTTACCCGATCTTTGGTGACACAAACTGGTTAAACTAGAGTTACTTGTAAATAGGTGCCCTAACGCACCTTAAACTATTAGGTGGCGACTCTTCTCTTTTAATACCTCTTTTTTAGAAAGAGTTGTTACGATGTCGAAGCCTGACTTTCGCAAGAAAATAAGGGGCACGACAGTCATCTTGAAGGTTTGGTATTACTGGGAACCTTCTCCCAAAGTAAGTAACTCAGATTATAGTTTGCCGAGGGTAGCCTTTAAAACAGGTTATGAAAATTTCGAAGGCCTATTTTATGTTACGGTTCTCAGACGTCTCTGAGCTGTGTTAATATTCCCGTAGCCTTTTAATTCAGGTGTAGCCCAGTAAGCTTGCTTTCCCGAGTTATCCAAGCTTGCCTAAGATAACAATCCCCGAGTGGGTATGGTCGTGGCCTTTAAAATTCGGGGGTTGCCACAGAGGTCTTATGTGCCCGATGTTTAACAGTTCGATATGTTCGAGTTTATTTTTCAAACAGCAGTCCCCGAGTAAGGGAGTGATCATCCAAACTCTGGTTATAATCGGCCCTTGAGCTCGTTTCCTTAAGAGATCGAAAGTACGAAATTGTAAAGAGGAAATGTTTCTCAGACATAAGATAATTGCAAGGAAAGTACTTCTCTTTATTCTTGTGAAAACAGTTATACATGCATATATGTTTTATGCCAGAGCTCGAGCAACCTATGTGGGCACAGTTCATTTAACCATTTGGCCCTTACAACGAATCTTACCTATCGAGACCCTTCTATTACGAAGTAATTTCCTCGAAAAAGTCGATATCCAAGGGTAATGCCCCTAGTATTCGAGGTTGATTGTAGAGGAACCTCAGATATTGTTAGTGCTATCTTCGACACCGATTCATAATCGGCCTTTGATTCTAAGTTAGCACGATCCATTGTTGCCTCATTAAAAACCTTGTTGAAAAACCCAATTGGGACAAAAATGGTTCAAGGGAAAAAGAGTGCAACGCGTGCTTTCAGACCTAAAGACTTTGTGCCGCTCCATGTCGACCACATGCAAGTGTTAGTCCGAAAATAAAAAGGAATGAAATGGGGTCGTTCCTTAGCAGTAATATCATTTTAGGTAAGTTACGTTCGAATTGTTCGGTAGCTGTTCTCCGTTTGTCATCCCGAGCTTATAGGATCCTTTCCTTGTGACCTCAAGAATCTGGTATGGTCCTTCCTAGTTCGGACCTAATATCCCTTCATTCGAATTTTGGGTGCTTAGTATGACCTTTCTTAGTACTAAGTCCCCGACATTGAAGTTTCAAAGGTTGGCGCTTCGATTGTAATACCTCTTGATCAGTTGCTTTTGGGCGGCCAATCGAACAAGGACGGCTTCACGCCTTTCATCCAATAGCTTCAGGCTCATGTTCATGGCCTCCTCATTTGATTCCTTTGTTGCATGTCGGAATTTGATACTCGGCTCACCGACTTCGACCAATATTAGAGCTTCGGTGCCATAAACCAATGAGAATGGGGTAGCCCCGGTACTGGACTTTGAAGTTGTGCGATATGCCCAAAGAACTTCGGGAAGGACCTCTTTCCATTTTCCCTTAGCGTCAGTCAACCTTTTCTTAAGGTTTTAAATTATGGTTTTGTTGGTGGATTCGGCTTGTCCTTTCCCACTAGGGTGGTATGGTGTGGACAAGATCCTTTTGATATTATGATATTCAAGAAACTTGATCACTTTGCTGCCGATAAATTATTTCCCGTTGTCACATACGATTTCGGATGGCATCCCGAACCGACATATGATGTGGTCCCAAATGAAGTCAATGACCTCATTCTCCCTGACATTCTCGTACGCCTGGGCTACACTTAGAAAAATAATTAGTCATAAATAAAATAAATTGAGCTTTACCTGGTGCCTATAGAAGAGGGCCAACAATGTCCATTCCCCATTTCATGAATGGCCATGGCGACAAGACCGAATGCAGCAGTTCTCCGGGTTGATGAATCATCGGAGCATGCCTTTGACATTTATCACATTTTTGTACGAACTCCTTCACATCGTTTTTCATATCGTTCCAGTAATAGCCGGCTCTGATTACCTTTCGAACCAATGATTCGACGCCTAAGTGGTTCCTGCAGGTGCATTCGTGGACTTCCCTCAGAAGGCACTCGGTATCTCCCGGTCCTAGACATATAGCTAGTAGGCCATCGAACATTCTTCTTAACAAAGTTCCGTCATCGGTCAAGCAGAATCGAGCTTCCTTTGTGCGCAGGGCCCTCAACTATTTAGGATCTGCGGGTACTTTGTCGGTCCTCAAATATTATATGTATTTATTCCTCCAATCCCAAGTTAGGCTTATAGTGTTTATTTTGGCGTGACCTTCTTCTACTACCAATCTCGTGAATTGTACGACTGTCCCCGATTTGAGCTCATCGTCCTCGACTGAAGAGCCTAAGTTTTCAAGTGCATCGGCCTCACTATTCTGATCTCGAGGTACGTGTTGCAAGGTCCACTCTTTGAATCGATGTAATGTTACCTGTAACTTATCCAAGTACCTTTGCATCCGTTCTTCTCTAACTTCGAACGTTCCTTTAACTTGATTTACCACAAGGAGGGAGTCACACTTAGCTTCGATCACCTCCGCCCCTAAGCTCTTTGCTAGTTCGAGACCTGCAATCATGGCCTCATATTCGGCCTTGTTGTTAGTCAATTTCACAGTTCTAATGGATTGCCTTACTATGTTGCCTGTGGGTGGCTTCAGTAAAATGCCAAGTCCGGACCCCTTTACATTTGATGCACCGTCCGTAAAGAGGGTCCAGATTCCCGAAGACTTCCCCGAGTTTACCAGTAACTCTTTTTCGACCTTGAGTATTAGGGCCGGCATCAACTTGGCCCCGAAATCTGCCAAAATATGAGACTTAATGGCCGTCCGGGGTCGAAATTCAATATCGTCCCCGCTGATTTCTACGGCCCATTTGGCTAGTCGGCCCGAGAGTTTGGGCTTATGCATTATATTTTGCAATGGTTAAGTTGTCATAACATACATATGGTGGCACTGAAAGTACGATTTTAGTTTCCTAGAAGCGCTTAGCAAAGCGAGCGCCAGTTTTTCCGAGTGAGGATATCTAGTTTCGGTCTTACCTAAGGTCCGGCTAACATAATAAATCATAAATTGCATACCTTGTTCTTCCCGAATTAGGACTCCACTTACCGCTATCTTTGATACTGCCAAATACAAGTATAGTTGTTCGTCCGCTTTTGGTGTGTGAAGTAGTGGCGGGCTCGATAGGTACCGCTTGAGTTCTTCCAAGTCTCGTTGGCATTCCAGGGTCCATGTGAAGTTGTTTTTCTTCTTCAACAACGAGAAACATCGATGACTCTTGTCGGAAGACCTCGAGATGAACCGTCCTAGTAAAACTATGCTCCTGATTAACCTTTGTACGGATTTCACGTTGTCCACTACCGTGATATCCTCGATGGCTTTGATCTTGTCGAGGTTGATCTCAATTCCCCAGTTGGATACCATGAACCCAAGAAATTTACCCGATCCAACTCCGAACATGCATTTTTCCGGATTTAGCTTCATGTTGTATTTCTTCAGTATACTGAAGTTTCCTGCAAATTCTTTAAATGGTCCTCTGCTCGGTTGGACTTAACTAACATATCATCAATATAAACTTCCATAGATTTCCCTATCTATTCTTTGGACATTCGGTTTACTAGGCGTTGGTAAGTGGCACTAGCATTTTTTAACCCAAATGGCATTACATTATAACAGTACGTGCCGTACTTAGTGATTAAAGAGGTCTTTTCTTGATCATCCGGGTTCATTCGTATTTGGTTATACCCGGAATAGGCATCGAGAAACATTCTAAACATAATATCTTTTGACTGCGTCTGAATTGATAGGCTTTGGCCAAACCTCTCCGTCCATTTCTGTGAGTATGAGTGCTCCTCCTGTTAGTACTCGGTGAACCATGTAGGGCCCTTGCCAATTGGGCAAAAATTTATCTTTGGCTTCATCCTGATGCGGGAAGATCCGCTTCAGTACCAGCTGCCCCGGTGCGAACTGTCTAGGTTTGACACTTTTGTTGAAAGCTCTGGACATCCTATTCTGATAGAGTTGACCATGATACACTGCATTCATTTTTTTCCCGTCAATGAGAGCTAATTATTCATAGCGGCTTCTTATCCATTCTGTATCACTGAGTTCAGCTTCTTGTATAATTCTTAAAGAAGGAATTTCAACCTCGGTAGGAATGACAGCTTCGGTACCGTAGACCAGCAAATAGGGAGTTCCCCGGTTGATGTGTGGACTGTGGTATGGTACCCCAATAAGGAAAACGATAACTTCTTGTGCCATTGTTTGTGGTTGTCTACCATCTTCCTCAGTATTTTCTTGATATTCTTGTTCGCGGCCTCCATGGCTCCTTTCAATTGAGGCATGTATGCTGTGGAATTCTTGTGCTTGATTTTGAAGGCCTCGCACATAGCTTTCATTAGGTCACTGTTGAGATTGGCGGCATTGTCGGTGATGATGGACTCTCTGACAAAATCTGCGACGACTATCTTGGTTACAACTTTGTAGGATGCAGCTTCGACCCATTTTGTGAAATAGTCTATGGCCACTAAAATGAACATGTGCTCGTTTGAAGCGGTGGGCTTGATTGGTCCAATGATGTCCATTCCCCAAGCGGCAAAAGGCCAAGGTGCACTCATTGCATTGAGTTTAATTGGCGGCACCCGTATCATATCTGCGTGTATTTGGCACTGATGGCATTTCTGGACATATCTGATGCAGTCTGTTTCCATAGTCATCCAAAAATAATCTGCCCTCAATATCTTCTTGTCTAAAACGAAACCATTCATGTGTAGTCCGCAAGTTCCAGAGTGTATCTCTTCGAGCAGTTTGGAAGCTTCCTTGGCGCCAACACACTGTAATAACACTATTACTGGAGTCCTTCTGTACAGATTTCCTCCACTTTGGAAGAAATGGTTGGAAAATCATCGGAGCGAGCATTGTTTAGTATAATTTGCATGATCCGGGTACTCTCCTTTTGCCAAGTACTCCTTGATATCATGGAACCATGGACTCCCGTCTGCTTCTTCTTCAACGTGAGTGCAGTAAGCTGGCTGATTATGAATTCTTACCGGAATGGGGTCGATGAAATTCTTGTCCGGATGCTGTATCATGGAGGATAAAGTGGCCAATGCGTCTGCTAACTCATTCTGGATTCTCGGGACATGTCTAAATTCTATCTTCATGAACCTCTTCATCATCTCTTGCATACGATATAGATATGGTAATATCTGGGTATTCTTTGTAGCCCATTCTCCCTGCACCTGATGTACCAGAAGATCTGAATCACCAATTACTAGTAATTCCTGGATATTCATGTCAACGGCCAAATTGAGCCCCAATATACAAGCCTCATATTCTGCCATATTATTGGTGCACAGAAATCTGAGTTTCACGGATACCGGATAATATTGACCTGTTTCTGACACCAAAATGGCTCCAATACCCACTCCTTTAAAGTTTACGGCTCCATCAAAAAACATTCTCCATCCGTCGTAGGCTTCTGCGATATCTTCTCCTAAGAATGATACTTCTTCATCAGGAAAATACATTTTTAGTGGTTCGTATTCTCCTCCTACAGGATTTTCTGCAAGATGATCCGCTAATGCTTGCCCCTTAACTGCCTTCTGAGTCACATAGACGATATCGAATTCACTCAACAATATCTGCCATTTTGCCAGCTTCCTTGTAGGCATGTGTTTCTGGAATATGTACTTCAGAGGATCCATCTTTGATATGAGATATGGGGTATAGAAACAGAAGTAGTGCCTCAGTTTCTGGGCTATCTAGGTCAAAGCACAGCAGGTGCATTCCAGCAAAGAATATTGTGCTTCGTAGGGTGTGAACTTCTTACTCAGATAGTATATGGCATGTTCTTTCCTTCCCATCTCATCATGTTGTCCCAAGACACAACTGAAAGCCCCATCTAATACGGAGAAATAGAGTAGCAGTGCTCTACCAGGTTCTGGCGGGACCAGGACTAGCGGTGTAGACAAATATTCTTTGATTATATCCAAAGCTTTCTGGCAGTTTTCAGTCCAACTGGTTGCGGCATCCTTCCTTAACATTTTGAAAATCGGCTCACAGATCATGGTTGATTGTGCTATGAAGCGGCTGATGTTATTAAGACATCCCAGGAAGCTCATCATGTTTTTCTTATTCTTTGGAGGTGGAAAATCTTGGATAGCCTTGATCTTTGATGGGTCTAGCTCAATTCCTTGGCGGCTGACAATGAATCCTAATAACTTTCCTGGGGGGACCCCAAAGGCATATTTTGCGGGATTCAATTTCAAATTGTACCTCCGAAGCCGATCAAAGAATTTCCTCAAGCCTGCTATGTGATGTGTAATCTTCTTGGATTTGATGATGACGTCATCCACATATAACTCTATTTCCTTATGTATCATGTCGTGGAAAATAGTTGTCATGGCCCTCATATAAGTGGCCCCATCATTCTTCAGACCAAACGACATTATTTTATAGCAGTACACCCCCCACGGTATAATAAAAATTATCTTTTCGGCATCCTCTTCATCCATCCAGATCTGATGATATCCTACGAAGCAATCCACAAAGGATTGGAGTTCATGCTTGGCGCAGTTGTCGATCAGTATGTGTATGTTGGGTAACGGGAAATCATCTTTGGGACTTGCTTTGTTTAGTTCCCGATAATCGATGCATACTTTGACTTTCCCATCCATCTTCAGAACTGGCACGATATTAGCCAACCAAGTTGGATATTCAACCACTATGAGAACCTTAGCTTTGATCTACTTGGTGACTTCTTCTTTGATTTTCAAACTCACATCTGGCTTGGACTTTCTGAGCTTTTTCTTTACCGGAGGACACATTGGGTTGGTAGGTAGTTTATGAGCCACTATGGACGTGCTCAAACCGGTCATATCATCATAGGACCATGCAAAGATATCCTCATATTCCTTCAGAAAACAAGTGTATTATTCTTTCGCTGATGGTGACAAGTGAATGCTTACACGTGTTTCCTTGACTATTTCGGAGTCTCCAAGATTAACTGTTTCAGTCTCATCCAAATTGGACTTAGGCTTGTTTTCAAAGTTTTCCACTTCTCTGACAATTTCCTTGGGTATTATATCTTTTTCCAGATCCTTTGAATCATTATCCTTATGTTGCGTTGTCTTATTACATGTCACAGTCGTAAATTCATCGGGATAGGTAATAATAATATTGTAGAGAAAAACGTAAAGAATAATAATAAATACTAAAAATAACAATGCATTAGGTAAATCTTGAAAACATCAAATAAGTATGGCTCGATGACCCGAGCAATTATTTCAAAATAAAACATGCTTAAAACAGAATACTGAAAATGACTTAAATGATCATAAAATTGCTTTTAAAATAAATGATGCTAATTACCAGGCTACCTAGGAACTCGACGGGCCCTTGATGGTGCAGCAGTCCAATTCTTGAGAACATCTCCCTTCTCCTCTGAATAATGAGGCCTTCCTCCTCCTCCTCCTCAACTATCGCACTGCAATCCATGTCTTCATCATCCAGAAACAGATTCCTTATACCAGCTAGAACTTCATCTTCTACGGACTCCCACATCATGTCAGCTTGATGAAATGTCTGGCTCAAATGTGGTACTGGTTGCTCTAGAGGGTAATAAGAACCACGCCATAGTGGCGACCAATTCTGACACTCGTGTTAGGTGTATTCATACCCAAGCCCAAAAGTTGTGTTGTGATGCTTTAGCTGTATCGGTTTGGTGATCACTTGGAGATTCTTACCAAAACCTTTGCCAAGCTCATACCCTGTCCATGCCAATATGCCTTCTATCTTACTGCTCCACCATTTGTCCTTTTCAATTGCGTTGATGTGCTCGATGCGATGGTATGTTTCTCCACCCAACTTCCTTCTATTCTCGATGACCGGAATAGTTTGACTGGTGTAAATGGGATTACTTCCGTCCCAATGGATGATCACATCCTGATAGTTCCACTCAAACTTCACGACCTGATGTAGAGTAGAAGATACGGCCCCAACGGCATGTATTCAAGGTCGTCCCAATTGCAGATTGTATGAGGCGGATATGTCAAGCACTTGGAATTCAACATCAAACCAAGTTGGACCCATTTGTAAGCAGAGGTTGGTTTCTCCGATTGTGGCCCTTTGAGACCCATCAAACGCTTTTACGTTCATAGTTCCTGCTTGTATCTCATGCAAACCTTTACCTAACCTCTTCAAAGTAGTCAACGGGCAGATGTTGAGACTTGAACCCCCGTCTATCAAGACCTTGGTAATGAATTTATCTTCACACTGTACTGTGATATACAACGCCCTATTATGGCTCAACCCTTATGGTGGCAATTCATCTTCATGGAAAGTGATCTTATGACTTTCCAATACTTGTCCTACCATGTTGGCCATCTCTCCATTGGTAATATTATTGGGTACACAAGCCTCATTCAACACTTTCATCAATGCGTTCCTGTGTGCCTCAGAATTCTGCAGTAGTGATAGAATGGATATCTGAGCAGGGGTTTTGTTCAAATGATCAGCCACAAAATACTCCCTTAATTGCACCTTCTTCCAAAGATTATCCGGGTCGGTTTCAATGATGGGCTGCCTGGAAACGGCTTCACTACTTGTTCCCCCTAAATGATCGAGCGTGTAAACCCTACCAGTTCTGGTCATACCTTGTGCTGCACTAGTTTCTTCTATTTTCCCCTTTTCTTTCCTTTTCTCTTCTGCAGTATAGTCCCAGGGCACAACATTAGAATTAAAGGATGGTGTGGGTGCTACCATTACGATGAATGGTGGGGTCACTTCTACTTCGAACGGAGTTGGCATGGCTGAGGGCATTGTTACTTCAACCTCGAACGGAGTCGGTGCGACTACCTCAACCTCAATCGGCGATGGTATCTATACCATAATAGGCGTGGGAGTGACTGGAGGCATTTTGGGATCATGCCCTTCTCGAATGAGCCCAATTGACCCCTTCGGGTCCCATTCTTCATCAGTTTATATCACATTTATCCCCTCGCCCTTGTGATCCAGGAGGGGATTATTACGGACATTGGGTGCAGCCTCATTTTGCCTGTATGACTTTGGTGTCAATTAATGCCTGAATCCTATCCTTCAAAGTACGACACTCATCAATAGTATGACCTTTCATGCCTGAGTGATAGGCGCATGTCTTATTTGGATTAATCCACTGGGAAGAGTTTTCCATAGCAACAGTGGGAATGGGAGTGATATAACCGGCAACCTTCAGTCTCTCGTATAGTTGGTCTATAGGTTCAGCAATTGGGGTGTATTGTCTGGGCGGCCTACGATCGAAATTTGGCCTGGGTTTTTGGTAGTTTTGGCGGGCTGGTGGTGAGTAGTAATATGTTGGCTGAGTGTTGTAAGTGTGGTAGGCGGTAGCGGGTTGTTGGTATCTAGGAGGTCAAGGTTGATATATGGGTGGAGGTGTTTTGTATGTGAGAGGAGACTTCGGACTTTGGGCTACCATTACTGCACCTACTTCTTTCTTCTTAGAGATACCTCCTAACTGCAGGGCCTTATTTGTGGCTTGGAGTGCTTCAAAATTTGTCATCATTCCGCTTTTATCCCTTCTTCTATTCTCTCTCCCAACTTGATGATATCAGAAAATTTATGGTTTTCAATAACCATCAATCTTTCGTAGTATTGCGGATCTTGAGCTCTGACGAAGAACTTATTCATTTGTTCTTCTTCCAGTGCTGGCCTTACTTTTGCAGCTTCATACCTCCATCGGGTAGCATACTCGTGGAAAGTTTCCGTTGGCTTCTTCTTGAGATTTTGAATGTAGAAAATGCCTGGTGTGCTTTCTATGTTAAACCTGAACCGATCCATGAAATCTGATGTCATGCTTACCCAATTAATCCATTTCTTTGGGTTCTGACTAATGTATCAAGACAAGGCATCTCCAGTGAGGCTTCTCATGAACAACTTCATGCGGATTCTTTCATCCCTGCCAACTCCAATAAGCTTGTCACAATATGTTCTCAAGTCCACCTTCAGATAACCAGTTCCATCGAACATTTCGAACTTAGGAGGTTTGTAACCCTCTGACAGTTCTACATCTGGCTGAATATACAAATCATTAATAATTCAAACCCTCAATGGCTTTGCCCCCTTCGACACTTTGAACCATGCTGGTAAGTTTCTTGAGTTCCTCTACCATGTTCTTGATGAGCAGGTCCTTCTCGGCAGATTTAGGTATGTATAGTGTCTGTTGTGGGGTGTAGGGTAAGGTTTCCACATATATGGGATTGCTTTGGTGTACTCAGGGAATCTGGGCGTAAGGGTGGTCATTGGTTGAGTTTTGCGGGTCAGGAGTAGGTTGTGGTGCATTCTGAGGGGTGTGGTATATGGTAGTTTGTGGGTATTGGGTCGGATGATGATGATGCTGCGGAGGAGTTGGTACTGGTGGAGGATTAGGATTTTGGAGAGGTATGGCATATTGATGAGGTGCGGGAGGATTTTGGGGGTGCTGGTTTTATGTGTTTTGAGGAGGTGTTGGGTTTTGGGCATTTTGTTGGTTGATGTAGGGGACATTCAGGGTGAGGGAAAGGTTTGCCAAGTTACGGACCTGCTCAAGTTCCCCTTGTAACTTCAGTATCTTTTGCTCTAATCGCAAAACCAAATCGTTTTGTGCCGGAGTACTCCGACCATCCGAAGTCTCAACATTCTCTGCATGTGTAGCGTTGTCTTTCCTGATATCACTCAGATCATCCATTTTAACCTTTCCTTTGTTCTTAGGATCACTTGGAAGAGGAGGAGGTGGAGGACCTTTAGTTCTAGTATGATATGTCGATGATGCCAGTATGCACAAACCAACCTTAGGGGTTGGGAATAAACAAAGAAAAGAAGAAAAAACAAAAGCTAAACAAGTCAGTAAGGAGTATTAAAAGGATATTTACGGTATTTAAACACGTATTGCAGAATTATAAATTCGCGTCCTAATATGGGGACCTCATCGTGCCCGAGATAGGCCTAGCGATATATAGCTTTGGAGAAAACTCAATGCTGATAACTGCGTCATTTCATTAATATGATAAATAGACCAAATCTCTACTAAAACGACAATAATTATAAAGAGTCACTAGTGGCATTTGCCTTATTACAATCAAATTCTAGAATCTATAAAACATCATCCCTAATCACTTGGTCCTAGAGGGACCTTCTCCAAGCTTGGCCCTCTTATCCCCGTCAATCAGATTCCCCAGGTCGCACATGCCCAATAGCATATACGCCCTTGCTAGATGTCCTCCTTCATTGCCCTTTGCTTTCTGACAATCCGAGACCCTTTTCCTCATCTTTCCCTCAAGTTCCATCAAATCCTGCTCCAAATACTCTAACTTTTCTGTTGATTTAGTAGCGATTCCCCTCCATTAATTGATTTCTTCCATGTCTATTTTATGTTGTTCCAAATGCCTGGCCTCAGATTCAAAGACCCTTTTGCGCAACCTCTTGTATTTGACTTGTGCTTCAGCAGCATCGTCTATAACCCTATTTCTCAAATAAACCCCTGGCTTAACCTCTCCTGCTATGTCATCGACCAACCATGATGGGTAGAAGTACACATGGCTGGCATGATACTTGTCTGGCTCGATGGTATCTTTCTTCACAATAATCTTTTGATGCCATATGTGTTGTGCCTCGAACTTGAATGGAATGGCATTCCCTTGAAAGTCTGCTTTGTAATGAACCATTTTGGAAACTCGTGGTATAACATGTTTTCTGCGAGCTTGCCTCATGACTCTGATAGGAGCATAATGATAGATTCCCTTAATTCGATTACCACTAGATGAGGAACATTTCTCGACCTGATGATGAATGCACTGCTAGGGAATCACTCAAACATCCAATGTACCTTTTTATCAGTCAAATTGCTAAAGAAATGTACCCAGCTCACAGCGTTTCCTGGTTGTGCAAACCTGTCTAGGATAAAAGTCATTCTCTTCGGATGGTGATAAGCTATGTGGTCATTCCATGGTCGTCGCGGAAATTCTTGATGGTATTATCCTCTCTGAAGGTATTCCATCAACCATATTTGTAGCAATAGATTGCAACCATCGAAATGCCTATATCTTTTTTTGCAACGGTCTAAGGCTCGGTACATTTCAGCCATGATCATTGGGACAATAGTGTAAGTTTGCCCCTCAATTCCTTCCATTAGGGTCTTAGTGACCATAGCTAGGCGAGTGTGGATCCTTTCTCCTTGTATCGGGAATATCAGCATCCCTAGAAAACAGACAATGAATACAAAAACCCGGCGGTGAGTCCAACCTAAAGAAGTGATGGCAAATTCATCATGGTAAAGGCGATATGACTTGTTGTGACCATAACGCTCGTAAAGGAAGTCGAATGGTATGTAAGATTTCTTCAGACAGACTAACTCATCATTTTTCCTGAAACCCATCATTTTTCCTGACCTCGAGAAGTACGATTTTCCGGTACCAACAAGTCAGGGCTATCCCATGGGAGCCCAGCGAAGCCTCCTATTTCCTCTATAAGGGGAGTCATTTCTATATCACCAAAATGGAAGACGGCCCTCTTCTCATCCCAGAACATGATAGCAGCCTCAATTAACACATTGTTCGGTTGAATATCTAACAAAGAAGGTAAATTCCCGAGAACTCTTTTCACATGGTTTTTGTCACTTGGCGAGATATTTTCCCACCAATCTAGAAACAAAGGTGGGATACTTCGAACCATGTCGAACCTGGGGACTTCGTGCCTCATTTCTGCAAAACAAATAAAGTTAGCCCTTTCCCCCTCCGGATTCGACTATTTATACATTAATGATTAGCATATTGGTACGTTTTCTCCAAATAATGCACATATCATGATTGTACCCATTGGAATTTAAAGAAATCCCAGCAGGCTTTGGACAAGGCTTGCCTTAGAGAGTTATTACGCGGATAGCGTTCTAACCCATACTAGGTTTAGACATGATGCATGCCTAGTTAATATTAGAGTGGGGGTTTCTAGAAGAGTCTAGACTGGTTCCCTCAAGTGGACAACTTGAGAGGGGAAGGCACGGAACCGTCGATTGCACCGCTGATCGACTAGTTTTACCGCAGATAAGCCTTTCCAAATTTAAAAGGGTGATTTAGGAAGAACACGGACACTCATCAAGAGCCGCTATGGTATTAATTGGGCACGAGTAGAATATGATGTGGAGCATGATTTATGTAAAGGTAAAATAACACGTTGTCAAGTATTTTGCATGATGAATACAGTAAATGCAGTATTAAATGAAACGTAAAGACATAAAAAGAAAGAAAAACAAGGAAGAAGTTAGTTCGCATAAAGTGAAAATTATAATAAAGTAAGCAAGGGAGTAGGGGTAGGGAGGAACATGATGTAGCAAATTTAAAGAAATGATTTGGAGCAAGTAAACATGACTAAAGGAAAACACATGTTGTAACTGAATTAAGCAGAGATTTGCATATTAATACGAATTCAAATAAAGGGAAAATAGGGGAAAGGGTGTGCATGTAGCCATAAAAAGGGAAAATGGTAGCGCGATGTTCATGTAATGATAAAGAACAAGGAAACACATTCATCAAAGAAGACTAATTCATATAGACCAAGTTCGCTATGGTAAGAGCCTAAAAATATTCCCAGCAGAGTCGCCATGCTGTCGCGCCCCTTCTTTTCTCGTGAAAGTCGGGCTTTGACGTCGTAACAACTCTTTCTAAAAAAGAGGTATTAAAAGAGAAGAGTCACCACCTAACGGTTTAAGGTGCGTTAGGGAACCTATTTACAAGTAACTCTAGTTTAACCAGTTTGCATCATTAAAGATCGGGTAAGGGCTCATATTACCTCGAGGAGAAGGTGTTAGGCATTCCTCGAGGTCCACAACTGTGGGTCCTGGCCGAACTTGAATTATATGAATTAGTCCAAATAAAGAGAAAAGACAAAATTGGGAAAATAAACAAAATAATTAATTTTAAGGCAAGGTGGGGGCTCCTAAGTATTTTAGCCTAAAGGTTCACCTCGTGCAACATAAATAATACTCCGTAACTCCCTCGAGATGGGGTGTTACTCGTATTATTCAGCGGGCACAGACTATCATCTCCTGCTACCCAATTACTATCTTTAAGTTGTTACCTAATGCGCACTAATTGATTCTAAGTCGTACCTTATGCGTGTACTACCCGTCCCATGCCTATGGTCCAGAAGGCGTTTGGACCTCTATTTTGGGTGGTGCTAGACTTAAATTAGGTTGCTCAAAATGATAAAACTAGGCGACATACAAAAGTAAGTTGGACTTCATATAAAAGAAAATAAGGGTTCAAGCTAGCCTCTGCACTTAGACAACAAATGCACGCAAACAAATTAACGTTTGATAGTCGTAGAATTAAGACGAGTTAAAATCATTAAATCTTATAGACATGATTTCTATGTGAATCTGGATTTTGATCATGCGGGCAGTTATGCAAAGTATAATTTCTAAGCGACTGCATAGTTGCCTACTGATTATAAGTATAAACGGTTAAAACCTATAGACAGGCTATCTAGGTGACTTACGGAGTATTTGGCAGTGATAAACACGAGAGATATTCAGAATTACTCAGTTTGATCCTATAGGCATGCTTTCTAATAGTGGCAACAAAACAACATTGAAAGTTTAATATTAACACTTAAAAAGCGAGTGGTATTACCCTACAGGCAGGATTTCTAACGATTAACGATTGAAATTGATTTTTTATACTTAGCTCCTATAGGTATCTCTCCTAGGTGGGTAGTATAACAGTGAATTAACCAATTAAACCCCTATAGGCTTGATTTCTAAATGCAGATTTTGTAGAACATAAGCTAACATAGCCCTATAGTCATAGTATCTAATGAATATGCTGCAGTTATGTAAATTAAAAGATTGGTCATTGACACTTTATTTTCTATAGGCATGGTATCTAATAAACACATAGGGATAGAATATGTTAAACGAATTAAACACTCAGATCCAATAGGCAGGTTATCTAACAGAACATGTTGAGTAAATTAAACACCTAGAGGCAGGATTTCTACCCGTTTACGCAAATATTAGAATAAACCCATTTTCCCAATTTTTACTAATACCCCAATTGTTATTACAGAATTATTACAGACTCAATACAAAAAAGAAAATACAAATAACTATAGTGGGCCTAAGATAGACCCAAAGTGTACCCAGCCCAGCCAGGCCTTCAGTTTTGTATCCATACAGGTTTCAACACAGCCCAAAAACCACAAGAGAACTTGGATGATACCCAACAACCATAGTCGATCAAACGATTCAGAAAAACAGTCATTTACACAAGCCAATTGGCTTATTCAGTAGGCATAGAGAGGCACAGAATTGAGCAGTCAAGAAGAAAGTGGCCAAGAACCTTAGGCCCTAGTGTGTTAGAGTTCAAAAGGGTATCAAAGTGGACCCCGAGTAGTGCTCACACTAGGGAGGTTAATAGAGAAGTTTTAGGAGGCATTGGCTTTCATCCGGCCAAGAATTAGAGACTCAGATCAGGGAAACAACCAATGAAAATAGTAATAGAGTAATGGGTTTGGAAAAGCATTTGCAGACACTTTAAGATAATCACATAATGAACATGAACTCGAGAAGCAAACTAATAGTATAGAAATCAAACACATAAATATGGAAAACCATCAATCAAACACTAGAAAGGAAAGAACACCACATGCAATCGAAATCAGTAAAGAAAAGAGAGAAATTTCAAAACCGTAATTTTAGGGAAAGTACAAAAATTGGCAGAATCTAAAAATACAAAATCAAACGTTGCACAGAATAAGATGAATATAGAAGGAAACCTCGCTTAAAATTAGAGATTTGAACCAATTTTGGTTCGATTCTGTAAACCCTAGTTTTAGGGTAAGTAAGAGTCAACAGAATATAAATAAAATCGGACTCACATGGCATAGGATGAACATGGACGGAATAACATTCAAAAATCAGGGATTTGAACCGATTTTGGTTCAATTTTGATGAGATCTGCTTGCCATGTTTAGGCAAGCACTATAGGAGAGTAGCCAGTACCAGAAGGAGGCCGAGTATGGCAAGTAATAGTCGTGGAATCCCATATTAGGTGGGATTAGGAGAAGATTTAGGGTGGCGGGTTTAGGGTTATTCAGAGAGAGAGAAGGGAGATGAGAGAATATTAGGGCGGCGGGCAAAGGGAAGTGATTAGGGTTAGGGGTGAAGGGGTAATTAAAATGAGGGAAATAATAAGGGTCGTTGATCTTGAGAGATCAACGACCAGGATTAAAAAGTAAGTGGGGCGGGTAGTGTGAAACGGGTACTGACCGGGTTGGGATTAGTGGGTCATTAGTTTGGGCTGGGGTTATTTGGGCTATGGGGCTAGTTTTTAAATACCCAACATTTTAGCAAAAATAATTTATAAAAGTAATTAATGAATAACAAAAATATTATTTGTGTACTAAAATGACTAAAACTAATAACTTAACATTATAAAATATAAAAAATTATTTTTTGCATAAATAATATAATTATACATGAATATGGGCTATTATTGCAAAAATATGCAATTAGCACTAAAATGCAAATGTAATTATAAAAAAATGCACTGAAAAATATTTAAACCCTCATGCTGGTATAAATGATAAGTTTAGAGGATTAAATCATCATAAAAGAATTTGGAGGATAAGTATTAGATATTTATACAATAAACATGCAGAAATAAATTGGTTTAAAGTCTTTAAAATTCATGAAAAATTATGAAAATACTTGTGTATGCTTATAAATCAAATGATGATGTATATGCACTATTTTGAATGTGTGTGTGTGTATGTGTGTGTGTGTGTGTGTGTGTGTGTGTGTGTGTGTGTATATATATATATATATATATATATATATATATATATATATATATATATATATATATATAAGGGAAATATTGGGTATCAAAAATGACTCAAAAATAAAAAGGCAGGGTTTTGTTCGAATTTACACAACCTAAGATCTTTTATGCTAAGTCATTCCAACCTTTGTGAATACAAGTAATAAATCAGAGGAAAATTTTGAAAGCCAAAAGGGAAAAGAAAGCCTTGTATATATTTACCTGATAATCTTTTTACCTTAATTCAAAAATTTACAATGGCTGAAACGGCCTTAAAAAATACAAAAGAAAGCAAAAAATATAAAGGCCTAAGTAGCATGGTCTTCATCGGAGGCAACATCTCCGCCCTCGGGATCTCCCCCGCCTTCAGACTCGCTTAAACTCTTGGAATCTTCCCCAGGGAAGGCCAGCTTCCGGGCCCTGGTTTATTCTGCTTTGGCGTTCTCAATTTCAGCCACTATATCGAAGTCCTGAGCATGGACTCTCTCAAGAGTTACCCTTCGAGCTTGCCACCATGCATGATCCACCATGCTCTTGGCCTGTACCTGGATGGCCTAGACGTCGACCTTGAATTGGGACACTTTAGCATCGACTTTTGTATTGGCCACGGCCACCTCAAATTTGGCCGCCTCGAGTTCATTGGCCAAGTTCGCCTTATCAGAAATAGCCAAGCCCAATTGGGAATGAAGCTCCTCGATTTTCTTGACCTGCACCGAAGCCTTCTCTTTTGCAGCTCGGAGCTAAGTCTCGGCCGACTCCAGTTGTGATTGGGCAGCTTCCCTTTTCGAGGCTAAGATGTCCATGTTTTTCTTGAACTCCTCAGCCTCAACTTGAATTGTATCAATTGTGAGCACCTAATTTTTGACTATATTTGAATGTTTTTTCACCTTCTACTATGTAAATATTTTTAAAAATTTAATATATTTTTTAGCTTTGTTACATTTGTTTTATAGGGTAAAAATTAAAAATAATTTAAAAGGTCAATTATTACTATTAGTATTATTTTTATTTTTATTTTAAAATAAAATAAATTAAAAATCGAAATAAATTAATTATTTTTTAAAACTTTCGGATGGGAATAAAGAAAATAGGAAAAGTAGAAGTATGGAATTAAAAAGTAAAAGTAGGTGAAAATTATTTTTCTTCTTCTACGTTAAGGGAATTTCTACTCGTGTCATTCTTTCTTCGTCTTTCTTTCAAAAAATCCAGGAAGTCATCACCCGAAACCCAACAAAAATACTTCATAACATTCCTTTTTACACGCCAAAAAGTGGAGTCAATAGTCGAGACCGGGGATTTTGTTGGAGCTTTGTTCACTAGGTTTGATGTTATCCGTCGCTTATGTTTGTTCGACGTTCGTCTGAGTTATTGTACCTGTTCTTGGGGACTCATTTAATTAGAAATTTTGCATTAAAGGTTTATTCTTCCCTCTGTTCTTTTTATCTTATTTCATGTGATTTTATTTATTAACCTTTAAACTTTATAAATAATAATGTAAGTTAGTCCTTAAATGCTATATGCTTAATCATGTTTTTGGAAATATGGTATTCAAACTTGCTTTAAAGTTGGGAAGATTTGGACCCTAATGAGTTTGAGCTTAAATTTTTGGGTTATAGGGTATTGGTATATGCTGGTTAATTTAATCACATATCTAAAATCATACACTTTTTCCACAAGTAATTTTATAATTCATGGCCTTCACAATAATCTCAAACTTAGGAAAAAAATAAATCATGAATGCGCTAGAATGCTTTAGGCGTACTCTTAATTAATTGAATCATCATGATTATATATATGTTCGCGTGACATAATTACGATTCCCAAAACTAAAATCAAGGTATGTAATCGCGCAACTTTGGGCGAAACAACCATAAATATAATAAAAATGCTATTAATTGCGTACACATACATGTAACATGATTTTGGCACAATAAACAAAACGGATTCACACACGTGATTCGTTTTAAAGATAATTTCATATTTTAATATAAAAGAGGATAGATAAAACATGGAAACCAATAAATCACAGTTTATCTAAAAATAATTCAAGACAAGTTGTAGTCAATAAAGCGACCATGCTAGAACAACGGGACTCGAAGAATGCCCTACACCTTCTCCCCGGTCAACAGAATTCCTTACCCGGAGTTTGTTTTCGCAGACCAATAATAATAGAACCTTCTTTTGACCAGGAATTCAAATAAAAGGTGACTTGGAATACCCAATAAATCAATTTCAGGTGGCGACTCTATAAATAAAATAATCCCTATTTAAATTTGTCACTTTAATTGGAAAAACTCTTTAGCCCACACCAATCCATAATACATATCTTTTGGGGTAAAAAGGAGGTGTGACAGCTCTGGCAACTCTGCTGGGGACCTCAACTAGAATTCAAGCTTGTACATATTGACTTTTATTTGGCTTCATTAATTTTGTATATATTGTGATTTATTGGTGCCTAATGTGCTACTTCCCCACTTTTTACCGCTTTGATATTGTTGAACTGTACATATAAATTGTCTTCTCACGCACCCCTCTGAGTCTTCTTGAAATTAATTGGGCATTTGCTTGACGTAGCCCGCTTTCTTTGAGATAGCCGAGGTGTTTATCACCCGGTGAAGGATTTAAGTCACACATATTTTAGGCGGGGAACACCACCAACTAAGCCGGAAAGCAATGCTACCGGTACGCTGACCCTCCTCAGCTCGAGTTGTCCGCTCGAGTAAGCCAGTCTAGGTACCTTCTCCATCAAAATTTAAACCTAGAAGAATAAACCTCATGTTGGATATTCCTAGTATGTTCGCTTTATTTGCATCATGTGCATTTGACTTAGCAAGGGTCAGCACAGGAGCCGAGTTCTGTTTTAGGACAGGTACCTTGTTGAGACCATTATGTCATGTTATGTGCTATTTGTTGCTTTATTTGAGAGGCTTGCATGTTGATCGACTTTAGCATAAATCAGTTAAATAAACAGAGATAAAAAAAATATATTATGTGGTCTAGTGCGAATAGTTTATAAAGATTAATTTTCATAAAAAATTAAAATAAAAAAGAAGAGAAAAAATAGTTGTTTTGACCGAACTATGCGGGTCTGATTCTCACCGGATGTGAGATACGTAAGCAAACCTCATCGGTTCTGGCCCCCAATTTTCAAAAATCCAAAAATATTTTCCTTTAAATCATTCTTTAGAAGTCTTTCCTTAGAAAAATCCCAAATAAAAAAAATTAAAACCAAAAATATTTTTTTCCTTTTTAGAAGTCTTTCATTTGAAAAAGAAAATCATATAAAAATTTTCTTTAGAAGTCTTTCTATGGAATAAATAAAAAATAAATCAAAATTCAAAAAAATAATTTCTTTCTTCTTTAGAAGTCTTTATTTTCAAAAATTATCAAAAAAAATAAATCAAAATACAAAAATATTTTTTTTCTTCATTATAAGTCTTTCTTTCGGAAATTAAAAAACAAAATTCAAAATCCAAAAAAAAAGAGTTAGTTTATTTCCTTTATTCCTAATCTTCCTGAACTACGTAATGATCTGATTCATGCGGCATCATGATACGTAGGCAATTCCCATCGGATTCGATCGTAGCCAATAAATAAACCGAGTGAAAAAAAATTGAGTAAAAAAAAATAGAAACAAAAGAGTGACTAAAAAAATAAAAAAAACAAAGAGCGAAAAACAAAGGAAAAAAAAAAGGAAAGCAAGAGTGAAAAAAAATCCAAAAAGAGAACTGTTTGTCCAATTTGAAAAAGAAAATCGCGGAAAGTTTCCGTGAATATGTTGTCAAATGGTGCGAGCAAGCCGCCAGGGTAAAGCCTCCAATGGACGAAGCAGAAATTGTTACAGTCTTCCTACAAGCCCAAGAGGCGGATTACTTCCAGAAAATGATGTCCGCTATGGGTAATCTGTTCGGCGAGGCTATCAAAATTGGCGAGATAGTCAAAAATGGTTTAAAAACGAGCCAAATCTTGCGACATGCTGCCTTTAAACAGACCGTTCAGAATAGTTCGGGGGGTTTGATGAACTGAAATAGAATGGAAGAGGGAACCATGATGGCTTCAAGTTCGAGGGGGGCCTGCAGGTCATTCAACCAATCATATATGTTCCCTAAGGTCCCAAAACACTATTATCCCCATCAAGATGCTGCTTAAGTCGTGGCACCGCCTCCCTATGCGGTGATGAACGCGTAACCTTACACGCGACCACAATATTATACACAAAATCGAGCTCCACCTCCCAGACATTCTCGTCCTTACCAAGCTCTATATAATCCCTCAACCAAATGTTCACCAATACAATCCTCGCCCAAGAGAGCCTTTCAGAAGGAATCAGTTCACCCATATTGGTGAATCATACTCTAGCTTGTTCTAAAAGCTAGTCAGGCTAGGTCTGTTGTAGCCAGTAGCCCCGAACCGGCCAAACCCCGAGTCCCCCTCGCACCGAGCTGATGCTAGATGTGAATACCACTCCGGAGTAGTGGGACATGATATTGAAGATTGTTGGACTCTCAAAAGAGTAGTGGAAGACCTCATCGAGGTCAAGGTAATAGTTCTTTAGGACGAGGAGGCTCATGATGTGACAAACAATCCCTTTCCTGCTCACAACACCGGGCCAATAGTCTGAGTGATTTGTGAAAATGAAGAATTTGATCTCGCACTGAAGGCCATTGCAGCCATTGCCGAGACAGAAGAAAAGCCAAAAACCGGTCGCCAAACATAAAAAATCCCTATCACACGGGAGTCTCAGTATCCGGTCTTGCTATCCTTTCCGCGTTCGCATTATTTGAGGGTGTGATCCGTATGTTTAACTTTGTTGTCTTACTTTCTGATGTAAACTCTTCTATCTTTCAAAAAACTTTAAAAATAATAATAAAAAAATCAAATGAAATAAATATTTCATTGTCTAGGAATGTCTCTTTTCTTAATCTTGTCACTTTTCTTATTCTCTTTTCAGTGTTGTTAAATGCAGATTTTGTTGACATGACATGCCTGCGGACTTCAGGCCCAAATCCTAAAACGATGTCAGACTTTGAAATAATGAATCAAAAATCAGAATGCAATGAAGATAATTTTAAGGAAATAAAATAAAGAATCAAAATTGTCAAAAGGTCCATACATTGTAACGAGAGTACTGCCAAAAGAGAGTGTTGTACTTGGGAAACATCGAAGGAAATATCCCTCAAACAACTGTCAACGTAGGTGCAGTCAAAACATGTTTGATCCTCTATATAACATTAATGTTCGCTGGTTGGGATGAAGAAGGCTTTCTTTCTCACTATCCAAGTACTATCAACCTTTTGCAAACCCTTTGAGTAGGTTCCCTTTTCTTTGATTACCCTCTTTGGAACTTGAAAGTTATTATTGAGAAAAATAAATGAATGAAAATATTAAAATGAAAAAGGAAAAAAAAAAGAGAAAACAAAACAAAACAGAAGAAAAAGAATAGTTACCTTAAACTACGTTCGACTTGATTCCAAAAGAATACGTAGGCAGCCTCTCTCTGGGGTCCAGTCACACCAAAACAAAAATCCAAATTCCCCCAAAAGTAAAACTAGGGCAGATGTTATAATGGTCAGGCGATGGTTTCGCCTGAAAGGTTCCAAAGTTGTAATTCAATCCAAATTCTTTTTACCCCAAATCATGTTCAAGTCCTTCCGATCAATCGGCAAAGAGGTTGAAAATGGGAGGATATACTTACTTCGATCTGATGCAATCAAATGAGAGAAATAAAATGAGAGAGTCTTATTGGTGAAAACCCTCACGGGCACCGTAAGACGATGGTAAGCAGAAATTAAAATGAGAGTCTTGTTAGTGAAAACTAGCAAAGAGCACTATAAGGTGATGGTGAGAAGAGAAATGAGAGAAGTCAGTTGGTTAAAACCCGCGAAGGGTGCCACTGATCAAAAAAGAGGATTCCCACAGTTACTGGCATCGACACAGTCCTGGACAAGGTTTCTCAGTTTCGAGGCAAAAGTTTGATGAATTTTCGAGAGTCAGACTGTTTACACAGATCATACATCCAGTCCAAAAGGCATGTCATGTTCATTGAAGTCCACGTATACTCCAGAAAAGTACTTCTTTCCTTCCCCCGAAAGGGATACCTCTTGTCTAAAATCATTGTCCATTCCATTGTTTGTTTTTCTTTGAATCCCTTTCGGTCTAACTCTGTTCCAAAACTAAGGCAAAGAAGGGATAGCAAGACTGATTTACAGGGCTTTCGTTTAATACAAACTAATATTCAAGAGGCACCCATCCTTGGCAGGGGCATCAAGTCAACCCCGATTGGCCATGGTGGTTGATGCTTTGAAATCAAAAACTCTCGAAAGGAGGAAATCAAATTGAAAGTGCCTACAAGGTAAAATGAAGTTGAATAGGTTAAGTCCCAAGTGGCAAACCATTTTGGCAAAGTTTGAAAAGCCAAAGGTTCCCCAATGCTCTGGAATTGAAAGTTTTGGAGGAAAGAAGTCGAAAGTGAAATGCCACAAAGGCAAAATAAAGTTGAAAAGGTTAAGTCCCACGCGACCAACTGTCATGTAAAAGTTTGAAAAGTCAAAGGCTCTCCGGGCCAGAAATACAAGTGGTATTCACGAAACATCTAGTGGAAGTTTGAAATCATCATCAAAAGAAGATGGGCACAAAGCCAAGCTGCCAAGGTTGAAATCATCATCAAAAGAATATGGGCACAAAGCCAAGCTACCAAAGACATCAAGGCCACAAACCGACCACCACTTTTAAGACTCACAATTTATTTTTGTTTGCAGCAGGAACAAAGCAGTGCAGAATGGCGATTCCTAAAGGACGAATGTCACCAAAGGTGAGTTTCACAAAATCTCTATTTTCTTTTATTTTCAGCATGCATCACTATTACAGATTATTTTCGTAGCTTAACCTAGGTAGAACCTTTTCGCCTAGGGGGATTCAGCTCATATTTCCGGGTAGAAGTACTCTTCGCCCAGGATATTTTACATAGCTTAACCCAGGCAGAAACTTTTCACCTAGGGGGATCCAACTCATAGCTCCGGGTAGAAGTACTTTTCACTCAGGTTGTTTTATGTAGTTTAACCCAAGTAGAAACTTTTCACCTAGGGGGATCCAGCTCATAGTTCCAGGTAGAAGTACTCTTCTCTCAGGTTATTTTTCGTAGCTTAACCCAGGTAGAACATTTTCACCTAGGGGGATCTAGCTCATAGTTCCGTGTAGAAATACTCTTCGCTCACGTTAATTTATGTAGCTTAACCTAGGTAGAACCTTTTCACCTAGGGGGATCCAGCTCATAGTTCCGGGTAGAAGTACTCTTTGCTCATGTTGTTTTACGTAGCTTAACCCAGGTAGAAACTTTTCGCCTAGGGAGATCCAGCTCATATTCCGGGTAGAAGTACTCTTTGCCCAGGCTCGCTTTTCGCAGTTTACCCCAGGTAGAACCTTTTCGCCCAGGGAATTCATTTTTATTTCAGTAATACAGGGCACCAACCCCTGGTTACATTTCTTTTCCGTAATACAGGGTACCAACCTCTGGTTACATTTCCTTACCAGTATCAGGGTACACTAATCCCTAATCGTTTTTTCAACATAGGGTCTCCACTCCCTAGTTTCTTTCATTTTAGACATATGGTCTCCATTCCCTAGTCTCTGTTTTTTTTCGGGGTACACCATTCTCGACCTTTTATTGCTTTCAATAAAGAAGTAGTTTAGAATTTTGTTACAATAACTCACAAAATTTTTCTAGTGCAAACTGGGGCAGAAAATTTTCGTTTGTTTGTTTTTGTTCTGAGTAGGTTTACCCCAAGGCACAAGGTTCGAGATGACCAAAAGAAGAAGTCTCAATTCAGAATAAAAAGAAAAGAAAAAATAGGTGAATCCAAAATGCAAAAGCAGTTGAGAAGATGTGTAATGCTCAAGACATGACTGAAGCCACAAGCATTGGAGTCCCGTTTTGATTAGAAGAAGCTATAGAACAATGAACTAGCATCCAACTAGCGAGCATCAAGGTTTAGATCAGAGTCTACATGAAGAACCAGTCAAGACTCAAATCAAGTTTTAGAAGACTCACAGATAGGAATTTTGTAACTCACAGATGATAGGCTTGTTTAGTTTCTTTTTTATTTTGATATAATAGTAGGACCGCGGGCCGGAGTCTCGACGGAACCTTACTCGTCTCCTCAACTCATCATTCCACCATTCTCCTTGAACTACACGTGACTTGATTCCCATATAACCCGGGATATGTAGGCTGTCCAAAATCAGGACTCGGTTGCACCCTATCTTTTATTTCTTTTCCTTATTGAATAACGATTTGGTCAAAAATTAGTTACATGACTCACTTATTCTTTGCCTCGAAACTTTTCATGTTTCCAAGCAAAGAGGGGCAGCTGTGAGCACCTAATTTTTGACTACATTTGAATTATTTTTCACCTTCTACTTTGTAAATATTTTTAGAAATTTAATATATTTTTTTAGCTTTGTTACAATTGTTTTATAGGGTAAAAATAAAAAATAATTTAAAAGGTCAATTATTACTATTAGTATTATTTTTATTTTTATTTTTATTTTTATTTTAAAATAAAATAAATTAAAAAATCAAAATAAATTAAATATTTTTCAAATTTTCGGATGGGAATAAAATAAATAGGAAAAGTAGAAGTATGGAATTAAAAAGTAAAATTAATAGTAGGTGGAAATGTTTTAATAAAAAAGTAAAATAAAGTGGAAAATTAAAAACATAAAAGTAAAAGAATGTGAAAATTTAAAAAATGAAAAGTAAAAGAAAGCTGGAATTAAAAAAATAAAAGTAAAGGTAGCTGAAAATGTTTTTAAAAAAGTAAAAGTGAGTGGAAATTAAAAAAAAAGAAAAGTAAAATAAGTGAAAAATAAATAAAGAAAAGTAAACAAACAGTGGGAATTTAAATATAATAAAAGTAAAAAAATGGGAAATTAAAACTAAAAGCAAAGGAAAGTGGGAATTTATTTACTTTTTTAAAAAAATAAAAAAAATGGTAAGTGGGTACTTTTTAATTAAAAAATATAAAAATAATAAAATCATTTAAAAGAAATAAAAATATTAAAACATTCCGAAAAATTTTCTATAAATAGAAGAGAAATGTGAGGAGAAAAAGGGGGAGAAGGAGAAAAAAAAAGAAGGGAGGAGGGAATGGAGAGACATTATTTTTCTTCTTCTATGCTGAGAGAATTTCTACTCGTATCATTCTTTCTTCGTCTTTCTTTCGAAAAATCCAGCAAGTCATCACCCAAAACCCAACAAAAGTACTTTATAACATCCCTTTTTACACGCCAAAAAGTGGAGTCAATAGTCGAGGTCGAGGATTCCGTTGTAGCTCCGTTCACTAGGTTTGATGTTATTCGTCACTTATGCTTGTTCGACGTTCGTATTGTACCTGTTCTTGGGGACTCATTTAATTGAAAATTTTGCATTAAAGGTTTATTCTTCCCTATGTTCTTTTTATCTTATTTCATGTGATTTTATTTATTTGCCTTTAAACTTTATAAATAATAATGTAAGTTAGTCCTTAAATGCTATATGCTTAATCATATTTTTGGAAATATGACATTCAAACTTGCTTTAAAGTTGGGAAGATTTGGACCCTAATGAGTTTGGGCTTAAATTGTTGGGTTGTAGGGTATTGGTATATGATGTTTATTTATTCAAATATCTAAAATCATGCACTTCTTTCACAAGTAATTCCATAATTCATGGCCTTCACAAAAATCTCAAACTTAGGAAAGAAACAAATCATGAATGCGCTAGAATGCTTTAGGCGTACTCTTAATTAATTGAATCATCGTGATTATGTATACGTTCGCGTGACATAATTACCATTTCCAAACTAAAATCAAGGCATGCGTTCGCGCAACTTTGGGCGAAATAACCTTAAATATAATAAAAATGCTATTAATTGCATAACGTACACGTGACATGATTTTGGCACAATAAACAAAACGGATTCACACACGTGATTCGTTTCAAAGATAATTCCATATTTTAATATAAAAGTGGATAGATAAATCATGAAAACCAATAAATCACAGTTTATTTAAAATTAATTCAAGCCAAGTTGTAGTCAATAAAGCGACTGTGCTAGAACCACAGGACTCGGGGAATGTCTTATACCTTCTCCCCGGTCAACAGAATTCCTTACCCGGACTTTGTTTTCGCAGACCAATAATAATAGAGTCAAACCTTCCTTTGACTAGGGATTCAAATAAAAGGTGACTTGGAACACCCAAAAAATCAATTTCAAGTGGCGACTTTATAAATAAAATAATCCCTATTCAAATTTGTCACTTTAATTGAAAAAACTTTTTAACCCACAATAATCCATAATACATATCTTTTGGGGTAAAAGGGAGGTGTGACATCAATCTGTGCCTGAAGCTCCCTGATCTGTTCGAGCCTTTGCCGGACCTGAAAGATCAGATCATTAGTCACTATCTTCAATTCGTCTTCACTATCGTGAAGCACTAAAATTACCTGCTCGGCCATCTCGGCATGCTCATTCCGAGCCGTTACTAAATCGGCCTGAAGCTTGAAGGTGTCGCTCTTCTCAGTGATGTCCCGAACCCCGACCTCGTGGTGAGTTAATTCCTCCCGGTACCGGAGGAACGTCTCATGATGCAGCACTGAATCCTGCAAGCATAAGGGAAGGTGTTATGGTTATTTATAACTTTAAATTTAGAATATATGAGAATAAAGATACACAAAGTTACCTTATTTAATTCTTGTTGCGCTTCATTGAATAGGCAGGGGGTTTTCACCTTGTACATCACTGTATGATCTTCTTCGGTCACCAAGCACCGAAGGTAGATAGCGACCCCCACGGGGGCAGAGAAAACTCGAGCATCCTCCGGGATAGAGAAAGCTATTGACAGTCTTCGGTCAAGATCGACGCTCGGCGATGGTACCTTCTTTGGCACCGGCAAGTCTTCGAGCCCAGTGACATCCTCGAAGGCAGTGGACACAAATCCATCCAAGAAATGGTGGATATCAATCGCCCCCTGAGGCCCCTCGTAAGAATGGCTTTCTAACATACTGGCCTCATGAATCATGGCGTCTGAAATATGAGGGGACCTAGTAATGTCGAACTCCCCAAGCTCGTCTATCGGGATACCTTCCTCTGCTCGAGAAGCGTCACCCCCAACCTCTCTCTCTCGACACCTTTAGCTGGGGGAGGAGTTGCCTCAACCCCTTCTGGTACGGGAGCTTCGGCTAAGACTCCCTCATCTACCTCCTCATGTCGGGATGGTCCGATTTCGGTATCCACCGATTCAGATGACCCTTGCTTCACAACACCTGCCTGCACACGGGCCACCAATCGGGATTTCTCTTCTTCCTCTTCTTCTTCTTCTTCGAACTCGTCCCTTAATCGGCGTATTGAGTCCGAGGATAGAGCGCCAGTGCTTCCCTTGGGTTTGCGCGACCTCTTCTTTGGTTTTTTCTTTTCCGAGTTCGGGGAACTTAGGACCCTTTTTCTCTTCTTTTTATCACCCTACTTCGGAACAGGGGACTTGAGAGGCACATCCTCCTCACCGTATGGAGGCCTCATGGCAACATATTTGGGGAGACCTACAAAAGAAAATAGAACAATAAGAATTCGACTGTACGAGAAGGGAATTAAACATTATTATATCAAAAGAGAAAACTTACCATGATTATGGGCCTCCCATCGACCCTTCGATAATTCCATCCAAGACCGCTTGGAATACGGCCTCTGTGACACAAGGCCCTCGACCCATTCCTTAAGTTCAGGAACTGTGTCTGGCATTTGTGCCACAGCTGCGACACCAAAAACATCAATGAAGAAAGAGATAAGAGGGAAAGCAAAAAGATTGAACCATCAAAGCGAAGCACTACTTACGTTTCATCTTCCATTTCTCGGGAAATGGCATGTCTTCAGCAGGGATCAGGTCCGAAGACTTTACTCGAATAAATCGGCCCATCAAACCCCGAACTTCATCTATGCTAGAGAACGGGGCCCTACTCCCCCTCGATAGAGTCGGGGACTGTAGAGGCGCATAAGGTGGTCGAGGGTAAAGGGACATCCTTCGATTTGGCTTACAAAAATTCGAAGGAGAATCACTATTCTCCAGAATGAGGGGTGGATCTGGCCGAGAGTCACATCATACCTCTTGTAAAAGGCAATGATGATAGGGTCTAAGGGACCCAACGTGAAGGGATAAGTGTAAACACTTAGAAAACCCTTCACATGGGTAGTGATCGATTCCTTGGGCGTAGAAATCACCACATGCTTTTTTACTCAATTGTATTCCTCTTTAACCTTGGTGAGGAAACCATCGGTGTAACGACCCGGCCAGTCGTTTCGAGAGTTATAGCCCCATTCCCCCCATTTCTGCTTCCTTTTGTGCTTTTTCAACTATATTATAATATACCGGGTTAGTTGGTTCGGGTCCGGAGTGGTTTCGGAGTGGATTGAGACACTCAGTCTCTTATTTAGAACTGTGAGTTGAAAAAGTCACTGAGGTATTCACTGAGTTGAAAAATTCACTGAGGTGCGAAAAGCCTGGGCAGAATATAGATAGAAGACTTCGCGAATTTTTGTTCATTTCCACCATTTTCAAATCGGACCTTGGAGCTTTTTGGAGCGCGATTTTTGAAGGGGATTCAAGGGTATTCACTGAGGCAAGTTGCTTGAGCTCTATTATCATTAGCTATGGTATTTTCCCATTAATTTCTCACCTAATTAATAAGATTTTTGGAGTGAAATAAGGGGTTAGGGCTTGGGATTTTGGAGAGAGTAATTTGGGGATTTGAGGAACCAAATGAGGTCGAATTTTGATAAATTTAGTATGGGTAGACTCGGGAGGGAATGGGCTTTCGGGTTTTGTTACTTTTGTCGGATTTCGAGACGTGGGCCCGGGGGGCGGGTTTGAGTGAATTTTGGGATTTGGCCTATAATTTGGTATTTTCCTTGTGGGATTCATTCCTTTAGCTCATATTGATCGTATTATATTGCTTGTGGCTAGATTCGGGTCATTTGGAGGCCAGTTCGAGAGGAAAGGACATTTTGGAGTAAGAGTTCTACGTTGTTGAGGTAAGTAATAGTTTTAAATCTGGTCTTGAGGGTATGAAACCCAGAGCTTGGTATAATGTGACTGTTTGGACTTGGCACCCATGCTAGGTGACGGGCATGTGGGTGTATGCCGTGAGGGATTGAGACTTGGTCCATCCCGGGAGACTGTGAAGTTTAATAGCCTTTATTTGTGTTTATATGCATTCCAGTCTACTAGAACTTGACTGCCTTTCATGTTAGAAATCATGCTTAGGCTGTATTCCTACTCATGGTATATTCAGACATAGTGATTGTTGTACATGTTTACCTCAGTCTCTGTTATTTTCCCTGATGATATACTGTAACACTTTGATTTGGGTTATTTTTCCTTTCTTTATTGAGAGTTATGAGACTAGAGAGGTTTATGACTGAGTAAGGCCGAGGGCCTGGTTGTGAGTTATTGTTATATGGCACGTGAGTTGTCCGTGCGGATACTTATATTTATACTATAGAATGTGAGTTGTCCGTGTGGATCCAGATATGATATTATAGCACGTGAATTTTTCGTGCAGCACATAAGTTGTGCATGCGAATTATAGCGCTTGGGTTGTAGGAGCTCCTCATGAGTCTGAACACCCCCAGTGAGCGCAAGTACCCTATTGAGCGTGTGCATTGGGGCTGAGAGTTGAGTGTCGAGTTATTGAGAGTTTGAGTGACAGTGTCTGTGAGGTTTTATCTATTTCACTTTGTTGGTGCATTTAGCTGATAATTGTCTGGCTGGAATTGGTAATTATGCAACTGATCTTTTACTCATGTTTACTCTTAACTGTGAAAAATTATCAACTGAATTGTTCTGTATAGCTCGTCACTACTTCTCAATTCCTTATTTATTTCTGTTACTTGCTGAGTTAGTTGTACTCATACTACACCTTGCACTACATGTGCAGATCCAGGTGTGTTTGAGCATGGAGACTTTTGAGTCCAGGCCTGTTCGAGTTTCGGAGACTGCAAGGTAGCTGCCAGCGTCTGCAGGACCTTGTTACTCCTTCCATATTTCTTTCCGTTTCGGCGTTGATATTTAGACATTGGCTGTAATAGTTTTAAATACTTAGACGCTCATGACTTGGTGACACCCCGATGTGTGGGGCTCGTTTTTCTGCACTTTGTTTCAGATTTGAGTTTAACTTTGATTTTATGAAAAATTCCTGATATGGAAAGCTTTACTTTACTTTTATATTTAGTTTGGAAGTATTTTGGGAAGGTCGTCTTGCCTAGTACTACCGATAGGCGCCATCACGACACGTTAGGTTTTAGGTCGTGTCATTCGATGATTGTGCATATATACCTCGAGATCGGCTCACATAGGCACGGTCCCGAGGAGGTCTTTTCAACCTTAAAATCGGCAACAGTAGGGCACCCTGCCAGAACGAATTCCTGAGGGTGAGGTTCCGTCACAGCCCTGCGCCGGCGGGTCGTGATGAAGAAGCGGCCTCCTTTTGCGGTACAGTCTTAGAAGTTTTCGCCATTGAAGAACAGAAGAAAAGAGAATTAAGATGGTATGCGGTATGATGAAAGTTCAAAAAATTTGGGTGCAAGAGTTGCAAAGCAAAGGGACTTTTGAAGAAAAAATAAGAATATGAGGAGCTTTGAATGTAAAGTTTGAATGAGAAAAAGCTAGGGTACTTATAGCCTGCTGGTGATGATTCAGAACCGATAGTGGCCGACCAGCGACTGACAGGCATTTAATGCCTTGATAACTGGACCGACAGGACGTTTCGATATCCATTTGTCGCTTACATCATGGCACATCGAGATGGGATTTGGAAGTTCATATCGTTTCTCGTCATTTTCTCTCCGAAAAATATGGGGACTATCTGTATACGGTCAAAACCGGGCTCGCCCCTTATATAATTAATCGAGACTGAAATATGATAGGTTAAGATTTGGCCTCGTATTATATCAAACCATGATGCAAAATTAGATCGTCGAGCTCGTGACCCAAAGACCGATCAAGATCGAGATCGAGCAAGATCAGGGGAAACTTACCGAGCCAATTAACAGACAGCCAAAATATTCGCGATCGGTCGAGGATTTCGACGGAAATCTCGGCATATATCAAGGAGAGGCCGAGTAATTAGCAAATCATAAGATTTTTACCCTGTATAGAATTGTACCAAGAGTAGGACACCCCTACTATATAAAGCGGGGTCTGATCATTTGTAATACACATCATATCAACGCAACATAAAGCAATATACTGACACTTTCTAGCTTCTATTATCTGGTTACTCTATAAGCATGTTCATACTTCACTTGAAGCATCTTTGGTTCGAAGGTGGTCAAACTTGAGGGCGAAGGCAATTCGATACGTGTGGCTTGCATTTATTTTTCTATAGTCAATTTCAATATTAATCTGTCTTCTTAATTTGTGTCAAGTTATATCACGTATCCTTAAAATCGCGTATAAATTCAATTGTTATCCGTTTTTTTAGGGTAAACATATATTAAACTACATAATTATAAAATAAAGGAAACCCAACGACCAGCAATATAACTTCACTTATCATGACATTGCGTATTGGCAATATATAAAGAACGTGGCCTTACATCTGTTTCAGTTGATCTTTCAAGTTGCTTGAGTGATAAGCAAAAACTATAATCCACTAAACCTTTTGTTGTTTTGCTTCTTTTTTGTTTTTAAGCAATTGTTTTATTTCGTATCCGCTACGAGTCTACGGCTGGTTTCGTGAACGTTTTAAAACTTCAATCGTAACTAATGTCTATAGTAATAGCTGGAGGATTTTATTTTATTCTTTTTCCCCATAATTATAGTCTATAGTTTATTATTATTATTTTCATTTGTGTGGTTATTTGAAGCAACGCGTCCATGCCATTATGTATCACGCTATGAGACGTGTTACGTTGACGGTTGGAAATTTATCGTCTACTCATAAATAAGGTTGTCAATTATATAACATATTTGTTTTACTTAAATGCAAATTACTATTTTGGGCAGATATGTTGATCATGATATGGAGTATTACAACATCTTTGACAATACAATACTATTTGCCAAGTAGAAGGAATGGAAGTCTCTTCCCTACATCACTTTGGTAGCGTAGCATAAGATGGGGCAGGGAATGGACATTATCTTTTCAAATACCACATTTTTTTTATGGTGCAATCAACTTCTTCTAATTAGATGATGTTTTCCCTTTGATTTCATGCAATAAGTGTTTATCTTCTGAATGTACTCCTAACTATTTCTGTAGCCAGTTTAAGATATATTACTCCATCCGTTTTATTTTATGTGATATTATTTGATTATGGACCTAATATATTAAAAAGATATTTTTAAATTCAATAATCTAGAACAAGTCATAATTTTCGTAAAAATAAATTATCTCATTAAAATTAAATTAAAAAATTTAAAGTTAAATCATCTAAAAATATGAAAAAATATCATTAGTTTAGAATTGAGTGCTAGCGTAAAATGAGACGGAGTACGAAATAAGTAAGAAAGAAAGGTACAGTTGTCTCCTGCAAATTCCATCGATTGGTCGATTAATGAATCAAGAGGATTGTGGATAACGAGGCGCTCTACCTTTTATTATTATTATTATTATTATTATTATTTTAAAACCTCTTCCACATTAGGAGGATCTATAGTGTTTCCACAATTCCCCTACAAGGTGACTCGAACCCAGGACCTAACGGTCGTAGGTGGAGATACTTTTACCAACTGAGCAAGTCTCACTTGTCGAGGCGCTCTTCCTTCCTTTCTTTCGGAACTCTTTTAATTTCTCCACATTATGTACAATAAAATATGTACGTTTTTTCGTTTCAATTTATGTAATATAATCTAATTGAACATAAAATTTTAAAAGATTATTTTTAAAACTTATGATCCTAAAAATATCATAATATTGGTATGACTATAAGCAGAGGCAGATCCAGAATTTGATGACTACGGGTGCCACTATATTTAATGCAAATCTATCACTAGCCAAGGAAATTGAATTAGAGTATACATTTAGTCGGCTCGCCCTTTTTTGAATTTATTCGGTTCGGATCCATTTTTAATTATTTTTTCGTTCTACAAAATTTTTGGTGTATAATTAAATACACGATAACCAAATCGAAGATGTTTGGTCCTTTATTTGACATCAAGAGAAAACTCACATTAGATGATAAAAAAAATATATGATTAAAATCATATTCAAATAAAAATTTTGAGGTATAGAAAAAGAAAATAGAAGGAAATAAATAATTTAAAAGTATACTAACAATGGGGTTGTACAAAGAGAGGAAATACAAAGATGAAAAAATTAAAAGAAAATAGGAAAAAGAAAAGAATTGAAAAAAATGGAAAAAGGAAGGAGCGCCAAGAGGAGAAACAAAATTGAATGGCCAATAGTTGGTCTCGATCTTGGGTGTCATGGCTGAAAATAAGAGTCTGTGACCATGGCACCTCCATTTATTTAGTTGCTTTGCATGCCACGCCTTAAATATATACTATCAATTTTTCTCAAGATAGTACTGTATACTTGAAGTTTTTATCCGAATGTGCGGGTGGCGTACCTCCCCCACTGCTCTACATATATCCGCTCCTGGCTATATGACTTTAAAACATATAATCTTAAATATGTCACAATATTTATGTGACTGTAAAAACTTTTCTTTAAAGGTAAACAAAAAATATAAAGTTAAATTACTTTTAAATATAGAAACACGACAGTCTCAATTTTAAAAAGAGAAATTTTTTAAACTTGTGGTTTAAGTTTAACAAGTCAGAAATATTTGTATGGTCATAAACAATCTCATTAAGAATAAAAATGAAGGTTTAAAATTAAATAATTTTTAAATAAAAAAGTATGACATTCTCTTTGGAAAAAATTAAAAAGATAAAAAAAAAAGTCGCATAAATTGGATAAGATAAATTATTCTCTTTGAAACAAACTAAGGAGGACATAGAATCACAAATGTGAAAGAGATCACTAATTGCTCCCTCTATTTCAGTTTGTCGGAACCTTTTCATAGTACGACGGTCAAATTGACTAATTTTCAGTGTGAATTCGAATATTAATTCTTTAAGTTTTTTGAAATAAAATTTATATATTTAGAAGCTACATAAAAAATTATAAGTCATTTTAAAATAAAATTTATATATTTAGAAGCTACAAAAAAAATTATAAGTCATAATAGTTAACAATTAAAAAAAATTCAAATTAATTTAAGACTATTTACAAAATAATATAATCAAAGAAAACCTTGTTTAACTCCCAAAATAGTAAAATATTAATTATTTTTCAAACAAAGAGAGTAATATTTAACTCAATACAATAATTGGAATAAAATCTACCATTGCAATAGGTCATAGATGTCTATAATAGTTCTACAACTATATTTTTCTTTTAGTTTCAATGGTTTAATTGTCATAACTTCCATAACAACCCTAAAACCCACATTTGCGCTGGCAGAACATGTGACCTTATCTCATTCAGTTTTAGAGTTCAATAGGTGCAATTTGATTTTTGCTTTTTCTCTTACTTCTCTCCCATATTAATTGCCTATACAGTTGTGATGATTTAAGATATTGGAATATGTAATTTTGTCAATGGACGTTGCGCCTCATAGCTTCATTTTCAACTTCAATTTAATACTTTAGGACAAGACAAAACTCATATGCTACCTAGCTAAATTACTAGGTTTGAAATTTAATATTTATAGATTTTATAAATTTTTAACACAGGTATAAGGTCTAAATCAGAGTTACTAGTTTGGTTGAACTATAGCTTTAATTATACATCCGTGTCTCTTCTCATATACTATCGAGAGATGTGATGTGATGGATGGTCCATCATATACTAGTGGAGAGAGTTTCCTTTTTTAATAGAACATACGTGGTACAAATTTGAATTAGTTGAATCAGTATGCACTAGGGGTGTACAAAGAAAATAGATAAACCGTACCAAGTCGATAATTCAAGTCAAACCGAAAAAAATCTGTTTGTGGTTTGGTTTGATTTTGTTTTTACTAAAAAAAAGTCAAACCGAAGTCAAACCAACCTGATAGTATATTTATACAATTTTTAAAAATATTTTATACATATAAATATTTATTGTAAGTAATTTATAAATATTTCGTATTAACGTTTTCACAGTTTTATCTTTTAACGTATTATTTCAAGTTTGGACTTAACATTCTTGAATGATAAATAAATGTTATAGCCCATAAATATAGTAACTCAAACAAAGTTAAAATCAATACTAATACTAACAAAAGAAATTCAATTCAATACTAGGAATGCTGATCGTATTGGATATTTATTTTTTAGTTTTATATTGGTTATATAGTGAAAATGCATAACTTAGTTTATCTTTTTTTTAGTGCTTAGTTATGTAATTAATAACACTTATTAGCTATACTTAATTTAGCATGACCTATATAGTATTTTAAGATTATGTTAATTTTTATTATGGCTTATTAATTAGTAATATTTGATTTATGCAATTTTATTATCTTTGTTATTGAATATTTTAGTATAATGTTATGACTTATCTCATATTATTATGCTGCTATTTTCTCGAAAAATACATTATATAGTTATATCCAGTGGCGGAACCACCTTACAGGAATGGGTGTCAAATGACACCCGTTCGCGAAAAAAATACACTGTGTAGGTAGGTAATTTTTTTTATATATAGATATATTATGTATTGACTCCCCTTAATTTTCTGATATGTTTACTTTTATATATTTTGACACCCCTCAATAAAAATTCTGGCTCCGCCACTGGTTGTATCTTACTAGGACTAAAGAAATATTTGGAGTACAAGTTACATATTTTATGCTATGAAGACTTTACCGAAAAAAAATAAAACCCAAAAAAACCGAAAAATTCGAGAAAACCCGAGATTGAAAACCTTGACTTTGTTGACTTGGTTTGGTTTATAGATTTAAAAATTCGACGCATTAATTTGATTTGTTAATTAAAAAAATCTGAACCATCCGTACACCCCTAGTATGCACCAAATAGCAGACGATTATTAAAAAAGACTCTTCTCATATTGCGTACACGGCCATCATCTCTACTCTGTAACAAGGATGAAATTTGGGTATAAATGGCAAATACTTTGGAGGAACTCATGACAGTATTCATACTTTCTTGAGATCAAATTGGGTATTGACCTTCAATTAACTCATTTAGCGAACTAGTCAGGTATGATGCACTCTCTCTCTCTCTCTCTCTCTCTCTCTCTCTCTCTCTCTCTCTCTCTCTCTCTCTCTCTCTCTCTCTCTCTCTCACACACACACACACACACATAAAATGTCCTGTTGTATTAAAGCTACAATATTATAAACTGATAACAATTTTCAGTTCTTGTTCAACTGTTTGAAATAAATTTCATAGTTCTAAATTCATGTTATGAGTCCAATTCATGTGCCCCTACAAAAGCTTGTAGTATTGTACATCCTCTTATGATAATCAAATACTGTCCTCAATTAGTAAGTTTGTTTTTTAGATCAAAATGTTAAAATGATGAAAAGAACTATCCTTTCATTGTATTCTACAAAATTGAGTAATCTGTTTAATTTTTTGCGTCGAGGATAAAAAGCACAATAGTACTACTCAACCTGTACAGTTACATATTCATCTTTCTTGAAATTGGCATTTGGCATAGTACTTGCCACTTGGATGTATAAATTTCTGCAATTGACAACTACGAGAAATATGAAGTTCACTTGGATTAGGATACTTAACCTCCAAAAAGTAACGAACGCAATTGTTGATAGGATTTATTGGACACCGAAGTAAGTGGTATTACAAGAATTTGATACGTTAGTTAATGACTTCTTAACGAAGATATAAGATAAATTTATCATTTATGATTTTAGTTTCTAGTCTTTTGTCCTATTTCATATATCTGCATCCGTGCAGGAATAATGGAAAATAATCATGAGCTAACTCCTTTGGAAAAGCATGTCATGTTCTTTGATATCAATAATGATGGAATAATTTATCCTTCAGAAACCTTCCAAGGTTTTTCTTCTTTCCTAAATGTTGATTTCACTTTCTTTTTTTTATTATATGTTTTTGTCTTTCTTGAATTTGTCCTAAATATTTTCGGATTTATTATCAGCTTTTAGAAAGATGGGGCGTGGTATTTTCCGATCTATGTTTGCTGCAGTCCTCATTCATATTACTCTCAGTCACAAGACCCGACCGGTAATTAAAAGCGCTCTATTTCTATGAAAATGCACGACTTAATTTCCATATTAGTGGTTTTGCTACATCTTTTTCTCTATATATGGTTTAATAGGACATACAATATAATCTTTGAGAAATTTCATAGTATTAGTCTTAGAGTACGCGCTTCACGCGTGTATCCATATTATTGAATACATAACTTTAAAAAATAATATAAATATTATCAAATAATATATTTGACTTATAAAATTAAAATTAAAGAAAAAATGCTAGTTCTTGAAAATAATGATTGTTGCCCATTTTGTTAGCTCGATAAAGGGAGAAATCTTGCCCATGGAAGTCAGTATATACCTTATTGTGATTTTTGAGGATTTATATGGGAATATCTTATGAAAATATTATTATTTCTATAGCCTAATACTAAAAACAAACAAATAACATAAAAATAATTTTATTAACAAAGATAAAAATAATTTTAAAAATTGAATTTTTTGGTCTTGAGAAATGATGAGGTTGGCTTTATCGCTCATAGAAAAAAATTAATAAGTGAAAATGTAAAGACTAAAAATAACTTATGTTGAGTTACTATTTTACAACTATTAACTTAACATATAAAAAATTTAAAAGTTGCCATCTTTTTGGAATAAATGCAAATAATATTAATAATAATTCATGACAACTTATTTAGAATATATTTTGTCTTCCACTATTTTTATTTTAGTTTGTATTTTTACTAATTTGACTCTTAATACAAATTTTTTAAACTAATTTTGTTTATTTTTTTTATCGCTATTGCTCTTTTTATGGAGATAAATTTATGTATCCTAAGATTTTTGTTAACCTAAAAACTAATTTACTTATATGATGAATTTGGATTCTTTTGCTAATTAATAATTCAAAGACTTAATTATTTGTTCTTAGCATTAAAGGAAATAGTGTGTGTTTTGTTCATTCAAGCTCTTCATATATTAGCTCATTCACAGTTTTAAATATTTAACTATAATTGTAATTATTTCCATTAAAAATTTCGCATTGTTGAAGAGTAAGAAATTAATCTAATATTTCACTTTTGATTTTTTGTGTTTATAGAACTGTCAATCATTTTTCTTTCTATCTTTGTCTTTTATATTCTTAAATATCTTGTTAGATATTTGTCTTATTAATGATTAGTGTACTTTTCAAATATTATACAAAAACGATATCTAGAAAGCTAGAACTTAATTGTAATTAAAGTTTCAAAAGCAAGTATGACATATATACTCATTTAAAAACATGAGAAATTAGAAAATGAAGTCCACTTAAATTCATTTACTTCTCTAGTGTATATCGTTAGGTTTGATTAGTTTTCGTGCTTAGCATCCTAATAAAATATACATAAAACAATGTTCTGAAATATATTTATAATTACAATTTTGCTTAACACTTTTTTGGCACTAATTGTAATTAAAGTATATTAATTGTTTGAGCTTCTTGTTTTTTTTCTCTTACTTTTGTAAAGTAAATATAGATAGAAAAGATTTGAAAGTTGAATATTTTAATACTAAAATTAGGGCATAAAAAGTGATATGTTTCATTGGCCAACGAAGCAATGTAATACCTATTCTAAGTCTCATTAACTTTTCTTTTTCTCAAAAAAGGAAATATGACGTTAGGCCTCATTATATAGAAGTTTAGACGAGGAAGTTTTAGTATGCAAAATTTTAGTTGATTTAGAACTTCTACATATTAGGGAAATAATGTATAAAATTTAGTTGATCTAGAACACCTAATTATTAGAAAAATAATGTAATTAGACTTTCAAAAGCAAGTATGACATATATACTCATTTAATAACATGAAAAATTAGAAAATGAAGTACACTTAAATTCATTTACTTCTCTAGTGTATATCGTTAGGTTTGATTAGGTTTTCGTGCTTAGCATCCTAATAAAATATACATAAAATAATGTTCTAAAATATATTTATAATTACAATTTTGCTTAACACTTTTTTTGCACTAATTGTAACTAAAGAATATTAATTGTTTGAGCTTCTTGTTTTTTTTCTTACTTTTGTAAAGTAAATATAGATAGAAAAGATTTGAAAGTTGAATATTTTAATACTAAAATTAGGACATAAAAAGTGATATGTTTCATTGGCCAACGAAGCAATGTAATACCCATTCTAAGTCTCATTAACTTTTCTTTGTCTCAAAAAAGGAAATATGACGTTAGGCCTCATTATATAGAAGTTTAGACAAGGAATTTTTAGTATGCAAAATTTAGTTGATTTAGAACTTCTACATATTAGGAAAATAATGTATAAAATTTAGCTGATTTAAAACTCCTAATTATTAGAAAAATAATGTAATGAATATTTTGTCTAGTGCAAAAGTTATTTTTAAAGGGTAAAAAAAACGAACGGCATTTCGCTAATGGCCTTCGTGCTTTTAATATAGTATACATATCAAGAAAAATTCTCCTTTGATTTGAAATCAGAAGCGGATATCCATATTTGGTGGAGGGGGTTAATTTCACGTATTATGTCGTGTCTTTGAATTTTTTTCACGATAGCAGTATAATTTTAAAAAAAAATACTTTTTGATTTATTAAAAAACTTAACTTTACCCACTACTTTTCGTCCTCCTAATATAGGTTGTAAAATGAATGGGTCCATAGTCAACGTATATGAAATACTTCCTTTTATGAAGTTTCACAAAGAAATTTGACTTGAAATGTTTTTATAAAAATCGACTTCATTGAAAGTGGATCACAAGCAAGTCTCATTTGGATATGATTTGCACTGATTTTTTCAATAATCGAATTGGTTTAAATTTATGTAATATGAATGAAGACTAGAATCTTGCAAGCACTTAGATATTGATGTTTAGTGCAGCTTTTACACAAGCAAGAAAGCAATTAATTATATATCTTGTGTCTAAAGAGTTTCTACTGATGGCTGGAAACTGATTAGTAATATATGCTTTTTGTGTCACATAGGGTAAATGCCCGTCTCTGTTCTTCCCCATTGTGGTAAAAAATATCAAATATGCCATACATGGCAGTGATTCTGGTGCCTATGACTCTGAGGGGAGGTAAATTCTTGACTACCTCATAACTAAATTCTGGTTGCTCTGTCACTATACTTTCTCAAACTTAAATTGATGATTTCGACGTACCTTTAAAATTTTAGATATTTAATTTATTATAATTTTGAAATTATTGGTTCAAAATTTAATACTTATAGAAATTTAAGTAATTTCTCATTATATATCTATGCTTCTTGTAAAGAACATATATGCTGGGTTTGGTTGAACTCATAGTATGCGCACTCCATTCCAGTGGCGGAGCCACCTTATAGGAAGGGTGTCAAATAACACCCCTTCGCAGGAAAAATACACAGTGTAGGTAGGTAAAAAAAATATATATTTACTATGTATTGACTCCCCTTAATCTCCTGGTATGTTTAATTTTATATATTTTGACACCCCTTAGCAAAAATTCTGGCTCCGCCACTGGTCCATCCGTCACTGACCATGCACAGTAGCAGGGATAGATTTATAGGGTAGTTTATGGGACACGTGAACCTATGGTATTTCCATCAAACTAGGTATTTTATGCATGTATTTTCTAGAATTAGTCTAATAGCACACATGCTCTATAAAAGTTGAATGATACACTTAGTTGAATATTGAATTATTTATCGAATGGAACATGGATTAATTTCGACTTAATAAATTTTTTTCTCCTTTCTTTAGTGGTTGCACTAATGTTTTAAAAATTCTAGATTCGCCTCTGCACAATAATATACTTGTATGAATTATATATGTTAAGATTTGACTTACGTTTATGGAACTGTTGAAGGTTTGTGGCAGAGAAGTTTGAGGAGATCTTTAAGCAACACGCAAATCAAAACGCAGAATCCTTTACACACAACGAAGTGAAAGAACTGCTCAAGGCTAAAAGAGAACCAAAGGACTACTTCGGATGGTATCCTCTCTATCTCTCCCTGTTTGTTGTTATTGTTATGTTATTTGTTAGTATAGACTGTTTCTATATATTGCTATGCCATCTATTGTTTCCTCGGAAAATTTGTATTTTTAGACTCTAAAATATTGACAAATTCTGAGTTCGGTCATTGTGATATGTAGTTAAGCACATTTTACTTTCAAATTAATTGAAAATGTGCACCTTTGATCATTTTGCTAGTAAATCTTCACAAATTTAATTGATTGTTAGCTGACTACTAAACCCTTTAGTTAGGCGTGCATGTGTTATGTTAAATTTGTATTGTTACGTACTTCATATTTGAGGGGGTAATGTAGTTTTCTCTCTCTCTCTATATATATATATATATATATATATATATATATATATATATATATATATATATATATATATATATATATATATATATATATATATATATATATATATATATATATATATATATATATATATATATATATATATATATATATATATATATATATATATATATATATATATATAAATAATTAAAGGTCTAATATGCATAGTGAGATATCAAAAACATTAACATTAGAATTTTATCAATAAATGATGGACCAAAGTGCAATTATCCCTATTTCTTTTATTGATGAAGTTGTTTTCCTTATGTTTACTTATAAAAACTGAATTTTGTGTGTAGGGCAAATGCTTCTGTAGATTGGAATTCTTTATATGATTTAGGCAAAAACAAGGATGGCATACTGACGAAAGAAACCGTAAGAGCAGTCTATGATGGAAGCCTTTTCGAGCAGAAGGTAGGAGAGCATGCTTCAAAGAAGTGACCCTAATTCCATATCCTTGTTTGATGTACATGATGGTTACGTTGTTAATAATGAAGTTGTTGTCTTCTACTGTGAATGAATATTACTACTATTCTTGTTGTTATTTGTATAATTCTTTTAATGTCTTCTCACATCTCAAAATTTTGTACAAAATAATATGCATTTTTATTTTTTTTCAGAAAGAAAGTGAAGCGGTCCAAGCAATCATTCACTTCCCAACACTTTTGAAAATACTATCATTATTATGGTTAAAATTGAAAAATACATACTTTATTTTTTTTAAGAGAGTGTAAAGTTAAAAATGAACGGATGGAGTAAATTACAAAAAGATAATAACTAAAAGAACAACAACAACCCAGTATAATCTCATTAGTGGTGTCTGGGGAGGGTAGTGTATACGCAGACCTTACCCCTACCCTAGGGTAGAGAGGCTGTTTCTGATAGACTCTCGGCTCCCTCTCTCCAAGAACTCTCCACCTTACTCTTGAGGTGACTCGAACTCACAACATCTTGGTTGAAAGTGGAGGGTGCTCACCACTAGAGCAACCCACTCTTGTCAAAATAATAACTAAAAGAAAAACGGTCAAAATGATTAAAAGCGCTTTTATTTGTTCTCACTTTTCACATTTTTCCATGAAGCTTACCTACGATACTCCCTCTAGTCCACTTTAAGAGCCCGTTTGGACGTAAAAATCTTCACTTTTTTTCGAAATTTTTTTATTTTATTTCGAAATCAGTGTTTGGTCATAAAATTTTCAATTTTCACTTGAATATGAATTTTGAAATTTTTCGAATTTGAAAAAGTCCAAAAAACTATTTTTCAAAATTTTCGCTCAGATCACTCACAAAAATTCAAAAACAACCCAAAATTATATTTATGTCCAAACACAACTCTAATTTTCAAATACCATTCACTTGAAAAAAAATCACTTTTTTTTGGAATTTTACAATTCTTATGTCCAAACGCCCACTAAGTAATTTTTTTAGTCTTTTCACATATATTAAGGAATTCACCTTTTAGCATTAATTAACAATGCAATTGACTATATTAACCTTAATTTTCTCATTAAAAATATAACAAACTACTCCTAGGCTCTTTGCTCCAAGGGCAACTTTGAAAAGAAGAAGATAATTTCTTTTTTATTTCTGAAAAAATCAAATATTGTGGACTATGAAAAAAAAGACAAAAAATCACTTAAAGTGTACTGAGAAAATATTTTATTGTACTTTATTTTGTTTGTAGTGTCCTCTATTGAAAGACAGATTTTGATGGCTTTAAGTAAAAGTTGTCCAAAAGTGATAACAGTGTCGTTGATACGAGGGAACCCCACCTTTGTCTCTCTCCTTTTGAAGAATTTTCACCGGATGGCCTTTAACTTAATTTTTGACCCTATAAAAAAGAATCGTGTAAATGTGTACTTTCTTTCTTTTTTTAAGAAAAAAACTATCTCCATTGATCACTAATGTACAAAAAGTTACATTTGAGTTTGGCATTCCAAACTGTGTACATGATCATTGAGTTGAGAGTAGTTATGTTTGTCCTGACAAAAGTTAATGAGTTGTGCTCGAGTAAGTTAGGGGGGTTCATATACAATATGTGCAGCCTTTGGATGTCTGACTCTGAAGGTTGGAAAGTTTCACCTATCCATGTTTACTATGCCTCTCACTTGTCTAGGAAGATCAGAGAAGGAGTTGAAGGTATGGATTCCATTAACACCATGGCTAAGAGCTGCCTGTTTATCAGCTGGCTTATTTGCTTCCCTGTAATATTGGTTAATGTTAAATCCATAAGTTTTCACTAATTTCTGGATATCCTTGACTTGATTAGTTATTCTCCACGGAAGCTTCCATTCCCTAGTGATACATTTTGTTAGAACCATCGAATCCGTTTCCCCGTAGGCCATGTAGAAGCCTCTACTAGCACACCATTTTAGCCCGAAAAGCATTGCTTCTGCTTCTGCGAGGTTGTTGGTGCCTGGTCCTATGTGGAGGGCATAAGCAAAGATGATATTTTCCTCTCTATTTCTGACAAGACCTCCTCATCCACATTGTCCTTGAATACAACTACCATCGCTGTTGAGTTTAACTTGAATACCAGGTGGTCTGATCCACCTCACTATGAGGCTGGTTCTTTGGTGAATGGGAGCTTCGCAGGCTTGACATAAATTGTTCCAGTTGTTCCCAATCTATGTCCTTCCAAACTGCTTCCTAGTAACCTACAAAATAGTATTTAAAATGTTAGTTTTTAATCGATATAGCGAAGGTCTCTCTGCTTCGTATTTATAACTACATCTTGACCTCCATATTTCCCAACAAATAATGGGAGGGGGAGTTTTGATGATGTATTTATCAATGGGATTGTTAGTGTTAGGATTCCACCAATTAAGCAATATCGTCTTGAGGTTCATGTTTCTATATTGAATGCCCAGGGGACCAGCAAAATAATCCCACAGCTTCGTAGCATGATCTTCTTTGCAGAAGAGATGATCCACATCCTCAAGCTCAGCAGTCATATTATTAGGGTCGCAACAGTGGCATCTCGCAACAAGAATCAAATCAAATTTTGTCACTCTGGCATCAGTAGGTAGTCTATTATAAGTAGCTCGCCATGATAGGAATGACATCTTAAAGGGAATATCATTGTGCCAAAGTTGACCCTTAGTGTTGTTGTTAGCTCTTCTTTGCCTGAAGATATCCCACGCTGAGCTGATGGATAAAACACCAGTAGAGGAGGGTATCCAAATGGCTTCATCTTCAGTAGTGTTGTCGATATTGATATTGAGAGCCTTGATCTTGTCCTTAATATGGTCAGGCAATTGTTTCTGCAGACAATTCCAATCCCATATGCCATCTTTGAGAACATTATTCAACTAGATATTGTTGTGTTTAATATTAGCAGGGAGTAGGTGATATAGGGGGCCAAATTGTGTCCAGTTGTCATACCAGAAGAACACATTTCCATTCCCCACATTCCAATGAATATTAGTTTCAGCAACTTCTTTGATCTCACATAATGCTTTCCACCAATGAGAGTTCCCATTATTACAATGAGCATTAGAAGGATGATTTCCAGATAGGTATAGTCTGAGCTGGAACCTCCTCATCAAAATCTACCTGAGGCTCCACTGCTGGTGCTGCTGCTCGAGCTCTAGGCTGAGCTCTGCCTCTGCCTCGGCCTCTGGCGCGACCTCGTCCTCGTCCTTGTCCTCTGCCCCTAGTAGAAGCTGCTACTGGGGGCTCCGGCTTCTGTCCAGCTAAAGATGTTGCACGTGTTCTCACCATCCGCGAGAGGACAAGAATAGAAGAGTTCAATCATCAATGATAGAATAGAATCACACGACAGAGAAGAATATAAGTGAAATTGTTCCTAATCTTCATAGCCTCTGGAAGATAAGTACAGACGTCTCTGTACCGATCCTTCAGACTCTACTAAGATTGCTCGTGTCTCGTGAGACCTAAGTAACCTAGAGCTCTAATACCAACTTGTCACGATCTGGAATTTCCCCCTTCGGGGCCATGATGGAGCGTAACATTTCACTTGCTAGGCAAGCCAACGTTAGAGGATCTTTAAGCCAAATTTAATCAATTCAGATAAGTAAGACCAATCAAGCCGAAGAGAAACTAAAATGGAATACAAATGACATAAAACTAATAATATCTAAGTAAAACCCAGATCTAGAGTCACAAGTTCACGAGCTTCTAGAATCTCCACAAAATAGGGTTTGAAATAAATACAACTTTTTCGAATGAAAAGAACAGTAAATAGGGGAAATGGAAGGGGACTTCAAGGTCTGCGGAAGCGAGCAGATCTACCTCGAGTCTCCAAATGCCAATCCGAGCTGATACGCCTCACGGACAGCTGGGACCAGTACCAAAATCTACACAAGAAGTGCAGAGTATAGTATGAGTACAACCAACCCAATGTACTCTGTAAGTATCGAGCCTAACCTCGACGAGGTAGTGACGAGGCTATGACAGGACACCCACTTAAATAAACCTATACAGACAGAAATATACGTACAAAATAACAACAAATAAATAATTAACAAGTACTAGTGGGCATTCCTTGACCATTGTCCGGTATCGATCCCAGATTTCATGTAGGGGTTCATTAGGTTCTTGTTTAAAGGCTAAGATCTCATCCCTCAATGCTGCCTATGACCCGGTGAGAAAAACTTGGCTATAAAATTTTCTGCCAACTCATCCCACGTGTATGGAGTGGTTGGGTAGCCTCTCGAGCCAGTCCAAAGCTTTCCCTCTATGTGAAAATGGGAAAAGTCTCAATCTTAGAGCGTCCTCCGACACGTTCGTCTGCTTTCTCCCCCAGCATATGTCTACAAAACCCTTTAGATGCTTGTATGCATTCTGATGAGGAGCTCTAGTGAAGAAGCCCATTTGCTCCAATAGGGTCAGCATGACATTTGTAATTTAAAAATTGCCCGCCCGAATTCGGGGCGGGACAATTGCACTTGCGTAACCTTCATTGGGTAGCACCCGGTGTGCTGCCTATGGAGGAGGTGTGGGAGGGTTTGGAATGTTGTCATTAGCCTGGCGGCCTCTTATTTGGACTTGAGGTTCTAAATTAACTTCACCCTCACCATTGTCATCTACCTCCTCCCCCGGAAGAACATGTCCGAGAGCATCATTATGATCCATTTGGTACCTAAAGTGATTGATACACAAAAGTTAGAAAAACAGAAGGAAAGAAAAACAAGACACACAAATAGTTAGATAGATAGCCAACACCGTCTAACTCCTCGGCAACGGCGCCAAAAAGTGATCGAGTCCAAACCTACACCACTATATAGTAGCAAGGAGTGGTGGATGCAGTTTTACCCGATAAGGTCGGGATTGATTTCCACATGGAGTTAATTTGGTTTGGAGTTGGGTAACTAACTAATCTAGATATGCGTGTTATTCCTAATTGCACTTCCAAACATTATTGCGATTAATTCTATTCTAATTTTATACTATTGTATGCTGAGTGTAAGTTAAGTACAATATTTTTGGTGAAAGTTTTCAACTGTTAAAAGGCACTAGGGAAGTGACTTCCGCCTAGGTGAATATCTGATGGGTATCAAAAATCTAGGATAATATTGTTATGATTGGGGTCGTGATATAACCATCACACATAAATGCTCACTCTATACCTCTCGGTAGTTTGAGTGACTTTGCGTGATTTGGCTTTCTCAAGCCCAAATGGGTGTTCATACAATACAAATGAAATTTGCTCAAGTCGGGTATTACTATCTCTAGGTTTAACCCTTTAATTGGGGCTATCAATCTCTTGAGTTCTCCCCAATTCCTTGTTAGCCTAATTTTTCTAGACTTAGTCCCTCTTTCTTAAGAAGAGCCAAAGTCATAAAGGCATGAATCAGTATTTGCAACAACTAATTCTACAATTTTAGCATAAATTAGGCTAAATATCACTAACCCATAAATAATTAAGCCCTAAAATTCAAGACCCATTAAATACCCACACTAGGATTGGGTCACAATCTAGCTATGGTGTCTAGCTACTCATAATAGCAGCAGAAATCAAAGATAAAGATGAAATATAAGCCATAATATTAAAGTACAAGATGAAAATCTAAAGTTTGAAGGTAAATCTTCTCTAAAATTGCCCAAAAAGGGAAAACCAGTTGTTCACATGCTCTACTCAACAAAACTTGACCTAAAAATGTCATAAAGATCTATTTATACACAGCTGAAATTTTTGGACAAAAATACCCCTACAAAGGATTCGCAGACGCGTAATTCTGACCGCGTCCGCGCTTGAGCTTTCGCGGCCGCATAATAATAAGCGCGGTCCGCGTTTATACAATACTGAGCTTGGATTGGACTTAGTTTCGTGGATCGTGTAATTTCAACCGCATCCGCGTGGGCTTCCATCGTGGCCGTGTAATTTGGACGCGGACCGCGTTCTTCAGTTAAACCTGACTTGCAGGGTCTCTACACCTCAAGATGCGCTCTCAGTGGAATTCCCTTCGCGTCCGCGTAAGAATAATTTGTGGTCGCGTAATTTGGACGCGGGCCACATTCTTCATTTGAGCCCAACATTTAGAGTCTCTGAACCTCGAACCATGCTCTCAGCGAAAATCTCCCCGCAGTCGCGCTAAAGATTCCGTGGCCGCTCTTTTCCAATGTGGTTAGCGTTTATTTTAGTACTCAAAGCAACTTCTCTAAATCTGCTTTCACGGACCGCGTAATAGTGGCCGCCTCAGCGTTTGTCCTTACGCGGCCACGGTTTTCTGCCGCTCTCAGCGCTCCTGTCTCAGCCTTGGATTAGTGCAAGTTTGACTCCTTCATGAGTTGATTATGGCTTCTTTGCCTCATTTTGACCAAATCCTGCAATCAAACATATTAAGTTAGTTTTCGAGAATACCTTTACGCATTTTAACTCAAAACCTAATCAAAAGAGAGCAAATAATAGGCTAAAACCCCTAGTTATCAACTCTCCCAAACTTAAGTTTTTGCTTGTCCTCAAGCGAACAAGGTAATTCCCACCTCCACAAAAAGAAGAAAGGAAAATTTTAGCTTTTCTAAGGTGACTTCATCAAGCATCAATTGGGACTAACAACTACCCTCAACACAAATGCATTATCAACAACATCATGCTATGATTTCTTGAGTTCCATAGTTCTAATGTGACACAAAAGCATCAAGAATTGACTCAATTCATCAAGGAAGCTCGTTCTCTCACGTAGGTCATTGTGGATCCCAAACTCCTCCTCCTCTACTCTCCATGAGCAAATCTCACTTTATAGAATGTGACACTCAAAACAAAGATTGTAAAGAAATGCGCTCATCACTCTCAAAAGAATGCCACAAGTCCGGCTCTAAGTACCATAAGCTTGCCCCTTATGTAGATCACCCCTAATGTAAGCTCACTCAACTTGAAATCATATAGGGCTTTAGAGGGATGTAATGAAGGCTTTTTGGATCAAGGTAGGACATAATGAACTATGACAGTTTCATCTTTCCTTAAGCACTCCATTTTCTCATTTTGGTTCATACTTTCTTGACTCTTTGAGTCATTTTCTTCTTCCTCAAGGGAACTAGAGAGACATATTGTCACTCTTTCTTGTTCATGACAATCATTTTTCTCCTTTTCTCATCATTCCATGTCTTTCAACATTATTTTCTTTGAATCCCTTCAATCTTTTCTTTCTTTTTAACATATTTCTTTTTAACTCTTTATCCTTTTATTTGCCTTTCTTTTTCATCAACTCTTTTTGTTCTTTGTATCTTTTATCACTTTGAAGTTCCTCGTCTCTCCCCCAAACTTATGTTTTCGCTCATTGCTCATCTTGAATGCTAAGGAAAGATTGGGTGCCAAGAGATGGTCATTATAAAACGGATGAAGGCTTGTAATATGGCTATTGAATGAAAAAGGCTTAGGGTCAAAGGGGTTGACTAGGGATATTACATTGGTAGGCTACAGAAGCTTTCACAGTTCAAATGGGACCAAGGAGAGCCTACAATCACTTCTCAAGTCGAGCTACACTTAGAATTTCGCCTGGACAAACATTCAGGGCAAGTTCTAGACTTGTTGGCACGGGACTTGGACTTGCAATGCAATACCTCACCTCTCAAGCTACTGGATTGTTAAAGAGAATAGAGTCGAGGTCCCACAATAACCTTAGCTAAGATTGAAGATCACAGATGGCTCACAGAAACCACTTAATAATAGTTTTAGTCAACTCAAGAGTCTAAAGGTCACAACTACAGCTAATCTCTTCAACCAACTTATATCTAACCATGAGGTCGAAGGTAAATGTGTTGGTACCAAGTGAAGCCTGCTTGAGACACTTTTATTCATTACTACTATATATCAAAACAGAAAGAAAAATAGACTCAATCCCTTAAGAAGGTTGTCATGCCATCCATCGTTGGGAAGAGCCACCCGGTTCACACAACATCCATCTTTGGAAAGAACCGAAGCATTAAGAAAACCAAAGGCTTATTGATCACGTAGAAATGTAAAAAAGAGGCTACAAACTCAAAAAGAAGCTATTAAAGGAAGTAAGAAGCTAAGATATTAAGGAAAATTACAAAAGAAGTTATATAGTAAAATACGGAAAGTAAACTGAATATGTACAATAGGGGAGTGAAACGAATATATACAAAATGGGGATGAATATATACATGGAATGGTAAAGTTATATACATACCAAAAGTAAAAAATAGCGAAAAAAAGTATCATAATTATTACATGCCAGTCATCAAATCAAAATAAGACCCCCCCCCCCCCCAAATAGAAATTAGCATTGTCCTCAATGCTAAAAGTAAAAATAAGCTTAGGGAAAGGATAGAGATTAAAGAAAACTCCCTATGTGGTCTCAGGTACTCTGGTAGGGTCCTCAGACTGTGTAGGCTCATCAACCCCATCAGGATCCTCTAGCTGAATCTTTAAGTCCTCGGTCTGGGGTACCACAAATCTTCTCACCGGCTCTCTGTCAGCCTCCTGCTCTGATGCCTGTGTTGTAGGGGCAGTCTCCTCCATAAGCAGGTCCAGTGGAATATCTCCAGTAGAAGTTAACTTCTCAACCTCCATTTTCAGCAGCTCCATTGACTCTTTTGAAGCTTGAGTCTTCTTCATCTTTTTGACCTGCTTGCCCAGCTCCTTGATCACCTTCCCATGAGTATCTAATGTCTCCAGGATTTTCTTTTGATTGCCCAGGAGCTTCTTCTGGTTGTCCAGAAGCTCCTTCAATGACTCCTCCACTGATGGAGGTACCTGAAGCTGTGTTGGGGCTGCCTGTGCTACGACTGTACTGGATAAGACAGACAACTTTGATGTAGCTTCCTGCAACCAGTTGTTGATGCTGGATAGCGTCTGAGAGACTCGCAGTGCAGTCTGAGGGTAAGCTGAGGAGGAAGGCACAGATAGTGGGGCAGAGACAAATGGCCCTGAGGAAGGAGGTGGCATAGCAGTAGATGAACCTTCGGTTGTGGAAGGCTCGGACCCAGTGGCCACTACCATTGGCTCTTCAGACTGGCCAGTAGAGGTAGTGGCTTTGCCATTGGACTTGGGATTGTCTGCTCCCTGAAGTTTGTACCAAGAGAAGGGCCTTTTCGGCTTCACCTTCGTGTCAAAGTGTTTCCCCTCAACCCCTTGGTCCTCTAGGTACATAGTGATAAAATTGGGGTAAGGGTAGGACATTTCTTCCTTCCCGGTTGCCTTAGATATGTTCTAGGCCATAAGGTTCCCCACATTTATTGGGTACCCCTCCATGATGGACGCTATGTGGATCACCCGGGAGAGTGGAATGTCACTATCATGCAGGCACGGATCAAGGCGGTTGCAGACGAAGGTGCACCACCCTTTTACTTTAAAGCTCAAAGTGTTTCTATGAATATGGACCCCAGGTGTAAGCCAAGCCGGTGTTGACCCAGGGATGTCTATCACCTTTGCAATCCATAGACGGGTTGCCTCATCTAATGCCAACTTCTCCAAGTACAGGGATTCGTTCACATCATCGAACCCGACATATGTGTTCAGTGTCTTGCCATCAAATCTGATCTTCCGGTTCCTTATCTTAGTCACATAGGTGCCCTTTTTGATGTGGGTGACATTGGTGTATAATTCTTTGACTAAGTACTCATTGGCCTCCGGTAGCTTGCTAGTGAAGAATTTCCACCCCACTCTTTCATCAAATTGCTTCTTCACATTGGAATTGTGGGGTAGAAGATCTCTTTCTATGAAATGCCGCTCAAGGGTGAGCGAACTTTGTGGACACCATTCCCGAAATTTTGTGGTAGGCTTTCTCACTCACGAACCTATCTTGCCACACTGCCGACTTCCTTGATCTAATCAAACCTCCAAGCCAGGTATCACCACCTCTCCCGTCATCCGGGACATCCTCTTCATCATTAATATTAATTGGAGCCATTGTTAAGGCCGGAGTTGCAGCAGGTGGGGCAGGTGGTGTGGAAGTTACACTACCTCCTCCTGAGCCATCAGACGACCAAGACAGGGAGGTAGATTCATCGACGAGGCAGTAGGGCTGTGATTGAGCCTCTTGTTGGGGTTGTGCAGCTTCCCCTTCAGAAATTTCCCGGGAGGGGACATACTCACTAGTCTCAGAAGAGTCGGGAGTGGGTCTTCGGATGGTTTGTTTCTTGCCAATGACCTTTTTAGGTGCTAAGGATGCAGTTTGTTTCCCTCTGCCCCGGTCTCGGGAGGATTCTCCCCTCCCTTGTGATTTCTCAGGACCACCACGAGATCGCACCATTATCTTCATAAACAATCAGTGAAAGCTTATTAGTATTGTGGTTCAATCAATCAGCAAAGGAAAGCAGATGATATGATCACATTGTTTCTCAAAGCAGGGATCCGCTGACAGCGTAAAAAGGAGCGCGTCCGTGGAATGGTCAGCGCGGTCCGCGTAAAAAGGAGCGCGCCCGCGAAAGAGGTTGGACTCAGACTACCAACTCTCTGATCATGGTCTTTCGCAGATCACGTAATTTGGGATGCGGTCGCGAAAGATGAAGCGCGGACCGCGTAAAAATGAACGCGGTCGCAAAATAAATTTGTCAAACTCTCTGAAACTCATAAGCGCGGACCGCGTATTTTGGACACGGCCGCATAAGTTCAAACGTGGACCGCGGAAGAATCATCGCATCCGCGAACGTACAACCATACTCAGTTCTCACAAATTAAAGAACGGGGACCACGTAAAATGGACCGCGGTCCGCAAAATTCAAACAAAAACTGGCACTGGTACATTTGAAACCTAGGGTTTTCACTAAGTGCAAAAATTAATGCAATTAACATGCATAGTTAATAACGCTATCCCCCATTAGGCATGGAAAATAATTACCCACATGAATCTAAGCATCAATTATGCATGATTTTGAGATTGTGGCATGTATTAAACCCTAACCTAAAAAAAAAATTAAAAGTAGAAGAAAAAAATTCAAAAGATAAAATTAATGTAAAGATTTGAGCATACCAGATGTGGATTTGTAGTAGGAAATTGCTTCTTGACTAATGAGCTATGAAATTGAAATTTAAGAAGTGGAAGATGAACAGTGGCCTATTTCGCTGAGAGCGTGGGTTCGAAAAAGTGTAAAAGTCCTAAGGACTTACTATTTATACCAACCCCAGAGGTCACCTGAGCTCAGTCCGCGTAATTCCACCGCGTCCGTGCTTTTTACCTTTCGAAGAACCTTTTCAAAAACAGGTCCGCTGAGAGCGGAATAACGGGCGCGACCGCGTAATTTCAACGCGGACACGAATACAACTCTAGAGAGTTGATATTCTGGACTTTTCAAGTCCGCGTCCGCTGACAATATACGCCCCCGCGAAAAGCTCCCGCTGACCGCGAAATTTTGAGCGCGGTCCGCATAATTCCCCACACTTAGGCAAAGTTTTCCAGCAACAGTCTTGTACTACATAAACAATTCCTACACAAAGCTCACAACCAGTTAGTTCAAAATAAAGCCTAATCTAAGAAGAAAGAAAAACATATGGGTTGCCTCCCAAGAAGCGCCTGATTTAACGTCGCGGCACGACGCATGTTACCAACATCATTGGAAATTGATCAAGGCTACCACATGGCTATCATCAATCTTGCCGAGGTAATGCTTCACTCGGTGCCCATTAACTCTGAAGATTTCGCCATTTTTGTTTTTCAAGTCAAGAGCACGAAACGGAGTCACGTGCACCACCTCAAAAGGGCCACTCCATTTTGACTTGAGCTTTCCCGGAAACAGTCGTAACCGGGAGTTGAATAGAAAAACCAAGTCACCCTCCTTGAATTCTTTGTTCCAGGCATATTTGTCATGTAAGTACTTCATCTTGTCCTTATACAAGGATGAACTGGAATAAGCATGTAACCGGAATTCATCAAGTTCATTGAGTTGCTCTACCCGAGGGTTGGCTGCTACATCCCATTCAAGGTTTAACTTATTGAGCGCCCACATGGCCTTGTTCTCTAACTCAACTGGAAGATGGCATGCTTTCCCAAATACTAACCGGTACGGAGACATACCAATTGGAGTCTTGTACGCAGTACTATAAGCCCACAATGCATCGTCAAGTTTCCTTGACCAATCAGTCCGGTTTGCATTAATAGTTTTTGATAATATGCTCTTTATCTCCCTGTTGGAGTCCTCAACTTGTCCACTATTCTGGGGATGATAAGGGGTTGACACCTTATGATTGACACCATACTTGGAAAGTAAAGTGTTGAAGGCCTTATTGCAGAAATGAGAACCCCCATCACTGATGATCGCCTTGGGAGTGCCAAACCTTGTGAAGATATTTTTCTTTAAGAAAGTCACCACACTACGTGGCTCATTGTTGGGCAAAGCTACAGCTTCAACCCACTTGGAAACATAATCAACAGCAACCAGAATGTAAGTGTTACCACACGAACTCACAAAAGACTCCATGAAGTCTATGCCCCACACGTCAAAAATATTGATCTCTAGAATAGTGGTGAGAGGCATTTTATCCTTCTTGGAAATTCCACCAGCTCTTTGGCATTCATTACACCTCTTAACAAGCTCACTTGTATCTTTATACAGGGTAGGCCAATAAAATCCACAACTAAGAACCTTTGAAGCAGTTCTCACCCCACCATGATGACCACCGTAGGGCGAGGAATGGCAAGCATCAAGAATATTCATTTGCTCCTCTTTCAGAACACATCTCCAGATCACACCATCATTGCAAATCTTGAAAAGATATGGCTCGTCCCAATAATAATCCAAGCTGTCCCGTTTGAGTTTCTTCCTTTGGTTAGAAGAGAGCTCACTCGGGACAATGCCGGTCACAAGAAAGTTAGCCACATCGGCGAATCAAGGCATACCAATCAAAGACACGGAGAGGATTTGTTCATCTGGGAACGAATCATTGATTTCGAGGCCATTATGGGGCCTTCCCTCCTCTTCTAAGCGGGACAAGTGGTCCGCCACTTGATTATCACTTCTTTTTCTATCAATGATTTCAATGTCAAACTCTTGAAGCAGAAGAACCCATATCATCAACCTAGCCTTCGAGTCCTTCTTGGTCATCAAGTAACGGAGTGCTGCGTGATCGGTGTGCATAATCACTTTGGCACCCATAAGATATGGCATGAACTTTTCCATGGCGAAAACAATGGCTAGTAACTCTTTCTCGGTCACCATATAATTAACTCGGGCGTCATTCATCATTTTGCTTACATAATAGACAGGATGAAATATCTTGTTGACCCTTTGCCCCAAAACCGTTCCTACCGCAACGTCACTAGCATCGCACATGAGCTCAAATGGTAAGCTCCAATTGGGTGTGGTAATGATGGGATTGGTTGTTAATTTATACTTGAGAAGCTCAAAAGCTTTCATGCAATCTTCATTGAAAACAAACTTTGCATCCTTTTCTAGCAGCTTGCACAAGGGGTTCACCACTTTTGAAAAATCCTTGATGAACCTTCGGTAGAACCCCACGTGCCCAAGAAAGCTCCTAACTCCCTTGACGGAAGTAGGAGGAGGGAGATTTGAAATAACTTCAATTTTTGCTTTGTCCACTTCAATACCGTTCTTTGAGATCTTATGGCCGAGGACAATGCCCTCCTCGACCATAAAGTGGCATTTTTTCCAATTAATCACTAGGTTAGTCTCTTCACATCGGGCCAACACTTTGTCAAGATTATCCAAGCATTCTTCAAATGAGTCCCCCACAACACTAAAATCATCCAAGAACACTTTGAGGAAGTCCTCCACCATATCCGTAAATATTGCCATCATACACCGCTGAAAGGTAGCCAGTGCATTACACAAACCAAACGACATCCATGAGAATGCAAATGTTCCACACGGACATGTGAAGGTGGCTTTCTCTTGGTTTTCCGGTGCAATGAGAATCTGGTTGTACCCTGAGTACCCATCCAAAAAACAATAGTAGGCACACCCGTCAAGTCTGTCCAACATTTGATTAAGAAAGGGCAATGGAAAGTGGTCTTTGCGGGTCACTTTATTCAGCTTTTTGTAGTCCATACATACCCTCCATCTCGTGACAGTACGAGTGGGGATCAACTCATTTTTCTCATTTGTGACCACAGTCATACCCCCCTTCTTCGGCACACATTGTACCGGTGAAGTCTATGAAGTATCCGAGATAGGGTACACAACCCCTTCATCAAGCCACTTGATAATTTCCTTCTTGACGACCTCTTGCATAGCCTCGTTCAACCTCCTTTGATGTTCCACGGAGGGTTTGGCATAATCCTCTAGTATAATTTTGTGCATGCAAAAGGCGGGGCTTATACCCCGAATGTCAGCCAAAGTCTATCCAATTGCCTTTTTCCTTCTTTGAAGCACCGCAAGGGTGGAGTCTATCTGCACATTAGTTAGGCAAGTAGAAAGAATAACAGGTAATGTGGAAGAAGGGCCTAAGAATTCATACCTGAGGTGTGAAGGCAAAGGCTTCAACTCCAATGTTGGTGGCTCCTCGATTGAGGGCTTTGTTGGTGGAGTCTTCCGGTTTTCCAAGTCCAAGGAAAGTTTATGGGGGCCATATGAGTAGAATCCCATTCCTTGCAATGCATTTGCACATTCAACCTAGCCTTCCTTGTCATCATCCTCATGGTTTAACAACACAGCTTCCAAAGGGTCTTCCACATTGATCATGGCACTCGTGTCATCAACTATCACTTCTTTCACAAGATCCACAAAAGAGCAAACTTCATTGCTATTTGGTTGCCTCATCGATTTGCACAAGTGGAATACAACATTTTCATCGCCCACTCAGAAGGTTAGCTCCCCTGCTTCCACATCAACCAATGCCTTCCCTGTTGCTAGGAAAGGTCTCCCCAATATTACAGGCACCTCATAGTCGACTTCGTAGTGGAGAATCACAAAATTAGCAGGCAAAATAAACTTGTTGACCCGGACTAGAACATCATCAATAATACCAAGCGGCCTTTTCATTGTCCGATCTGCCATTTGTAATCTCATGGAAGTAGCTCTTGGTGGCCCAATACCTAGTGTCTTGAACACGAAATATGGTATCAAATTAATACTTGCTCCCAAATCACACAAGGCTTTTGTAAAATCGGCGCTACCAATGGTGCATGGAATTGTAAAGGCACCGGGATCTTCAAGCTTTGGAGCCATCGAGTGCACAATGACACTCACTTGATGAGTTATTTTGATGGTCTCACAATTCATAGACCTCTTCTTAGTTACCAAGTCCTTCATGAACTTGGCATATCCCTGCATTTATTCGAGAGCTTCCACCAAGGGCACATTAATTGACAAATTTTTCATCATCTCAATACATTTCTTGAATTGGTTTTCATTATTTTTCTTTGCAAGCCTTTGAGGATATGGTGGAGGAGGCCTTGGCAAAGGGGCCTTGGCTTTAGGCACTACTTTTTCCAGTATGTCTATCACGTGTTCCCTAGACGAGTTCACATCATTTTGAGTCTCCTCCATGTTGTCATCAATATCGATCCTCACTTCATTATTCACATTCTCATCATTGGCTTGAATTTCATCATCTTCTTGCAACACAACATCATCACTCACAATCGCCATAGCATGGCCTGTATTGTTCCCACCCTTCGGGTTTACTACCGTATCACTTGGTAGTGCCCCTTTAGGGTGAGTATTCAATGCTTGAGAAATTTGACCCATTTGTACTTCCAAGTTGCGAATAGAGGTAGTATGGGAGGCTATTTGGGCATCAGAGTCAGCATTCCTTTCCATCATTTGTTTAAACATACTCTCTATCCTCCCCATCTCAGTGTTTGAGGAACTTTGCCCTTGAGACGAATATGGAGGCGGATTGTTAGGTTGTTGATACATCGAGGGCCTTTGAAAGCCCAACCCCCGGTTGCCTTGATTATTATTATTCTAACCCCCTTGGTTTCTATTGCCGCCCTAATTGTTATTGTTGTTCCCCCAATTTTGATTGTTGTTCCCCTAATTGTTCGAGTTGTTGTTGTTGCCATTGTTCCAATTCCCTTGGCCTTGGTTGCCCCAATTTTGATTGTTCCCGTGTGGTCTCCATTGTTGAGTTAGAGCATTACTCCATTGACCTTGGTAGTTATTGGCATATAACACTTCCTCACTTCGATCATCATAAGAATCGCTTTGATTGTAACCACTACCACTTTGCTCATATTGATCTTGATTGTTTTGCACTTGTTGACCACGCTATCTCCTCTTGTTGACCATGACATTTACCCTTCCATGGCATTTACTTGCTCTGTCCCTTGAACTTGCTGAAGGTGGGCCTTCGCTAACTGATTCATAGTAGTTGTCAACTCGGCTATGGCTTATCCGTGATCATGAAGTTCCTTGTGAAGATGGATGACATTAGGGTCACCCTGAGGAACATTTGCCCGACTCTTCCAAGCTGAGGATGTGTCAGCCATCTCATCAAGTATGTCACAAGCATCGGCATAAGGCATTTTCATAAAATTTCCCCCAGCTAGCTAATTTACCACACACTGGTTGGTCGTGTTGATGCCCTTATAGAATGTTTGTTGAATCATTGCTTCAGTCATATCATTGTTTGGGCATTCCTTGACCATTGTCCGGTATCGATCCCAGATTTCATGTAGGGGTTCATTAGGTTCTTGTTTAAAGGCTAAGATCTCATCCCTCAATGCTGCCATATGACCCGGTGAGAAAAACTTGGCTATAAACTTTTCTGCCAACTCATCCCACGTGTGTATGGAGTGGTTGGGTAGCCTCTCGAGCCAGTCCAAAGCTTTCCCTCTAAGTGTAAAAGGGAAAAGTCTCAATCTCAAAGCGTCCTCCGAAACATTCGTCTGCTTGCTCCCCCAGTATGTGTCTATAAAACCCTTTAGATGCTTGTATGCATTCTGATGAGGAGCTCCAGTGAAGAAGCCACTTTGCTCCAATAGGGTCAGCATGACATTTATAATTTGAAAATTTCCCGCCTGAATCCGGGGCGGGACAATTGCACTTGCGTAACCTTCATTGGGTAGCACCCGGTGTGCTTCCTGTGGAGGAGGTGGGGGAGGGTTTGGAATGTTTTCATTAGCCTGGCGGCCTCTTCTTTGGACTTGAGGTTCTAGATTAACTTCATCCTCACCATTGTCATCTACTTCCTCCCCCGGAAGAACATGTCCGTGAGCATCATTATGAGCCATATGGTACCTAAAGTGATTGATACACAAAAGTTAGAAAAACAGAAGGAAAGAAAAACAAGACACACAAATAGTTAGATAGATAGCCAACACCATCTAACTCACCGACAATGGCGCCAAAAAGTGATCGGGTCCAAACCTACACCACTATATAGTAGCAAGGAGTGGTGGATGCAGTTTTACCCGATGAGGTCGGGATCGATTTCCACAGGGAGTTAATTTGGTTTGGAGTTGGGTATCTAACTAATCTAGATATGCGTGTTGTTCCTAATTGCACTTCCAAACATTATTGCGATTGATTCTATTCTAATGTTATACTATAGTATGCTGAATGTAAGCTAAGTAAAATATTTTTGGTGAAAGTTTTCAACTGTTAAAAGGCACTAGGGAAGTGACTTCCGCCTAGGTGAGTATCTGATGGGTATCAAGAATCTAGGACAATATTGTTATGATTGGGGTCGTGATATAACCATCACACATAAATGCTCACTCTATACATATCGGTAATTTGAGTGACTTTGCTCGATTTGGTTTTCTCAAGCCCAAATGGGTGTTCATACAATACAAATGAAATTTGCTCAAGTCGGGTATTACTATCTCTAGGTTTAACCCTTTAATTGGGGCTATCAATCTCTTGAGTTCGTCCCAATTCCTTGTTAGCCTAATTTTCCTAGACTTAGTCCCTCTTTCTCAAGAAGAGCCTAAGTCATGAATGCATGAATCAGTGTTTGCAACCATTAATTCTACAATTTTAGCATAAATTAGGCTAAATATAACTAACCCATAAACAATTAAGCCCTAAAATTCAAGACCCATTAAATACCCACACTAGGATTGGGTCACAACCCTAGCTATGTCTAGCTACTCATAATAGCAGCAGAAATCAAAGATAAAGATGAAATATAAACCATTGAAAATCTAAAGTTTGAAGGTAAATCTTCTCTAAAATTGCCCAAAAAGAGAAAAACCAGTTGTTCACGTGCTCTACTCAACAAAACTTGACCTAAAAATGTCATAAAGATCTATTTATACATAGCTAATATTTTCGAACAAAAATGCCCTTGCGGAGGATTCGCGGACGCATAATTCTGACCGCGTCCGCGCTTGAGCTTTCGCGGCCGCATAATAATAAGCGCGGTCCGCGTTTCTTCAATACTGGGCTTGGATTGGACTTAGTTTCGCGGACCGCATAATTTCATCCGCGTCCGCGTGAACTTCCATTGCGGCCGCGTAATTTGGATGCGGACCGCGTTCTTCAGTTAAGCCTGACTTGCAGGGTCTCTGCACCTCAAGATGCGCTCTCAGCGGAATTCCCTTCGCGTCTGCGTAAGATCAATTCGCGGTCACATAATTTGGACGCACGCCACATTCTTTATTTGAGCCCAACCTATAGAGTCTCTGAACCTCGAACCACGCACTCAATGAAAATCTCCTCGCGGCCGCGCTAAAGATTTTGCGGCCGCGCTTTTCCAACGCGGTCAGCATTTATTTTAGTACTCAAAGCAACTTCTCTGAATCTTCTTTCGCGGACCGTGTAATGGTAGCCACCTCAGCGGTGGTCCTTACGCGAATGCGCTTTTTTGTCGCTCTCTGCGCTCCAGTCTCAGCCTTGGATTAGTACAAGTTTGACTCCTTCATGAGTTGATTATGGCTTCTTTGCCTCATTTGGACCAAACCCTGCAATCAAGCACATTAAGTTAGTTTTAGGGAATACCTTTACGCATTTTTGACTCAAAACCTAATCAAAAGAGAGCAAATAATAGGCTAAAACCCCTAGTTATAACAAGACATCACCCTTCGTGCTTTTACTCTCAATCTCACCATAAAATATTAAATATGACACGACATCACCCTTCGTGCTCTTACTCTCAATTTCATCATGAACAATAGATACGGCACGACGTCACCCTTCGTGCATTAACACTCAAATACGGTACGGCATCACCCTTCACGCATTAACACTCAAATACGGCACTGAATCACCCTTCGTGCTTTAACACTCAAATACGGCATGATATCACCCTTCGTGTATTAATACTCTCCCTTACCATGTAACAATGAACATATAATAACAGGGAGATATAATAAGCAAGATCAAGTCTTATGTCAACAATGATTCCACTATACCAATATCTACTTCAAAAACAATGCTCAATTATCATGGATAGTCCATAAGTGCGGAAAGAACAATCAATTTAGTAATTAACTAGTCTAAGCATGGATATTAAGATCAAAGAAAGAAAGAAATTACAAGGAACAAGTCCCACCCGCATGCTTTAACCCAACAATAATGCATAAGTACTCGTCACCTCACATATACATTGTATCCAACATTTAGACAAGTAGCAAATAGGCAAACAAGTCCTAATACCTCGAGTCAAGGTTAACCACGACACTTACCTCGCTTCAAAAGTCGACTCAAAGCTCTACCATAGCCTTTTCCCTAGAATCTGTCTCCAAACCGCTCGTATCTAACCACAATTGACTCAATAATATCAAATATTGCTAAAGGAATCAATTACAGTGCATAAATTTAGGATTTTCACACGTTTCTCCAAATTGTCAAAAATCGACCCCGGGCCCGCTTGGTCAAAACCCGAGGTTCGCACCAAAATCCATTTACCCATTCACTCCTGAGCCCGATTATGTAATTAGTTCCTAAATCCGACTTCAATTTGAGGTCTAAATCCCTAATTTGCAAAAAACCTTAATTCTTCCTACATCCCTAGTTTTCTACCATGGAAGAACAAAGGTTAGGGCTAGGAATTAATGGGTGATGTTAGAAATGGAAGAAAATAAGTTAAAGTGTACAAACCTATGAATTGATGTTGAGTTTTCTCTTCAAAATCATCTCTAGGCCGAGCTCTAATGAAGAGTTTATGAAAAATGGAAGAAATTCCGTTTTGGGACTGTTTTAAATCACTGGCGTCAGGTGTTCATCGTGTTCGCGTGAAACGTGACGTGTTCGCGAAGAGCATGGCCTAACTGGCTTACTCGATCGCCAGTAACTCCACGCATTCGCGAAGGTCTATCCCGCCTCACCTTCGTGCTCGCGAGACTGGGCTCGCGTTCGCGTAGAGTTACCTCAACTCCCCTGCCCAGCCTATCTAACGCTACACGTTCGAGTGTGACTGGTCGCGTTCGCGTAGAGCAGGTCCCCCCAATGCTCCGCGTTCGTGACCAAGGTTTCGCGTTCGCGTACAAATTCTCCCCCAGCCCATTTTACCCTTCGCGATCGCGACCGCGAAGAAGGAAACACCAGAAACCAGTAGAAGTGAAAAACAAGCAAACTTTATAAGTTCAAAAGGTCTGTAGGCTATCCGAAACTCACCCGAGCCCTCGGGGATCCAAACTAAATATGCACACAAGTACAAAACTTGATACAAAATCGCTCGCGCGATCAAAATACCTATATAACACTTAGAACTACGAATCGGGCACCAAATCAAGTGAAATTTTCAAGAAAACTTTAGAATTTCTATTTTAACAATCGGACGTCCGAATCGCGTCAAATCACTTCCGTTTTGCACCAAATTTTGCAGACATGTCATAAATATCGTAATGGATCTATACCAAGTTCCGAAACTAAAATCCGAATACGGTATCAACAAAGTCAAACATCAATCCAATTTATAAATTCTTTAAACCTTTAAACTTCAAATTTTCAACAAATTGCGATAATTCAAGTTAGGGACCTCCGAATTCAATTCCTGGCATACGCCCAAGTCCCAAATCACGATACGGACCCATTAGGACCGTCAAAATATGGATCCAGGTCCGTTTTCTTAAAATATTGACCAAAGTCAACTCAAATAGATTTTTAAGGCAAAATTTCATATTTTATCATTTTTTTAAGCATAAAAGCCTTCCGGAAAAACACCCGGATTGCGCATGTAAATCAAGGAATACTTAATGGAGCTATCGGAGGCTTTGAAATACAGATTTAAGGTTTAAAACTCTAAATGATCTATCGGGTCATCACACCAAGCCCCCCTCTATTTCTATTTTTCAGCCCAATAGCCCAAGCCCCTAATTCCATAATCCCTTAGGCCTTAGTTAGTCTCTTAGGGCTTAGAGACATAGAATTATACGGCAGTAGCTTAGCTTCTACTTACCCTCGTTAGGCCATAGTTTAATTCTGTTGATGCTCGTTAGATGTTGTTGCATTTTGCTGCTCATTAGTTGCTGTGTAAACTTGAATTTTGCTGCTCGTTAGAAATGTAAACTTGAATTATATTGCTCATTAGTTGATGCTAGCCTGCTGCTCGTTAATATTCTTCTTCAATTGGTTGGTTCCACATATTTCACACGCAATACTCATTTGTGAAATGCTTCATATAGTCTGCTAGCTTAGCACATCGTGTCCACAGTCCACTCTCCATTTATATCATCTATTCACGTTTGTAAATGATTTCCTTTTAAAAGACACGATTCTATTAATGTATCAAATCAAAACCATAACGAAACCGTACCGAACCAAAATAAGAAATATCGAACCGTACCGAACTACTTCGGTACGGTATTTGGTATACAAAATTGATAAACCGCATACCAAATACCGAAATACCAAACAAAGTTCTTAAATACCGAACCGCAGTACTGAATTCCCACCCCTAATTTTTACCTTCTCGATCGCGGTGAACAAATTCCAGTAACCCTTCCCAAACTCTTCCCAGGTAGTATGTAGTTTATCAGCTATAATATTTTGTACATAACTCTAAATGAAAAACGGTTTAATTTTCTAAAAACTAGAAACAAAAGGCTACAACTTTTGTTTATAGATCACCTCAAAATTCTTTATAGATTGCAAGATATAAGCTCCCGAAGTCAGCTCAGTAACAGCAGAATTTTCTTCTTTGCAAACGCAAAGCTTCCTTCATGAACGCGATTCACATGTCCAATTTTTCATTTTACTCTTCACGATCGCGGCCCAGAGCTCTGCGATCGTGATGTACGCCCCTGTAGTTAAAAACCAGTAGTTGAAAAGGGCCTAAAATGGTCTGAAATCACCCTGAAACTCACCCGAGCCCCTCGGGACCTCGTCCGAACATACCAACAAGTCCCAAAATATAACACGAACCTATTTGAGGCCTCAAATCACACATAACAACATCAAAACCACGAATCACACATCAAATCAAACTTTATGAACTTTTAAACTTTTAACTTCCAAAACTCGCACCGAATCGTATCTAATCAATCCGAAATGACCTCAAATTTTGCACACAAGATCTAAATGACATAACAAACTTATTCTAACTCTTGAAACAATAATCCGAATCCGGTATCATCAAAGTCAACTCCCGGTCAAACTTATGAACCTTCCAACCCTTTGAATTGCCAACATTCACCAATTATGGCCAAAATCTTCTAGAAGCCTCCAAATGCAAATTCGCGCATACGCTCAAGTCCAAAATTATCATCCGGATCTAACGGAACCATCAAAACTCTAATCCGGGGTCAAATACTCAAAAGTCAAACTTGGTCAACTCTCTTCCAATTTAAAGCTTTTAAGATGACAATCATTCTTCCAAATCACTTCTGAATCACCCAAACACTGAAACCGATGATACACACAAGTTGTAATACATCATATGAAGCTACTCATACCCTCGAACCATCGAAAGGAATGAAAATGCTGAAACGGACCGGTCGGGTCGTTACATAAAGCTTCGATCTTTGAAGAATTCTCAAAAAGTCAACAAAAGTCAACTCGGACATACGTGCCGAAATCCGAAACCAATACTAAATCTCGATGACCCGTAACCTACTGAGTCCAAATATATAATTTATTTTCAAATTCGGGTCTAACTCGATATTCAAAATCCCAAAGTATACTATCTTAAGTTGTAGATAAAAACCTCAAGTTTTACTTCAAAATGATATATTTTAGGTGTAAAAATCCATGGCGGATCATGATATATAATCAAATTTAGGTAGAAATCACTTACCCTCAAAGTAGAAATGAAATCCCTCGTAAAATTCTTCTCCTCTCGTGCTCCGCAAGTCAAAAGTAGTGAAATGAGTCCCTTTCCCGAAAAGCTGGACTTAAACTGCCTCTGCCCGTAAATCCTTCTTCGTGATCGCGACCTCCAGTCATGCAATCGGGATGCATAAAATGTCCCAAGCCTCCGGCCCTTCTACACGAACGCGAACAAGGCACCACAATCACAAAGGTCAACTAGCCTCTCCTCTACGCAAATGCTAGTTCCTCTACGCGATCGGGAAAGCCAAGTTCGCCTAGTCCCTCTTTTCTATGCAAATGCGGATAGCAATACGCAACCGCGATTTACCATGCAGTAAAACTCTACGATTGTGACCCCTCTTTTGCGATCGTGTAACACAAGGCATGCTGCCTCCATACTCCTTCGCGATCGCGAGACTACCCTCCCCGATCGCGATTTACTGCAACACGCCAGAAAATCAGCAATCACAAAATGACTCCAAATGATCCGAAACCACCCCAAAACTCACTCGAGCTCCTCGGGACCCCATCCAATCATCCTAAAAAGTCCATATACTTTATTCTAACTTGTCCAAATTCTCAAAACACGAATAACAACACCAAAGCCAAGAACCGCACATCAAACCAAAAATCTTCAGACTTTTATAAGTTTAAATTCCAATCTTCGACTAGAAGCGCCCAATCAACCTCGGACCATTCGAGGCCCGAACTAAAAATACGTACAAGTCCAAAATCATTATACGAACCTATTGGAACCTTCAAATCACCAATCCAGAGTCGTTTACACAAAAGTCAAATGTCGATCAATTCTTTCAACTTAGCTTCCAAATTAAGATTTTCTCTTTCAAATCACCTCTGAACCTCTCGGAAATCAAAATCAACTAAATTTGCAAGTCATAATATATCATATGAAACCACTTAAGGTCTCAAATCACAAAACGGATGCTAGAACTCAAAACGACTGGTCGGGTCGTTACACTTAAAATATACCGGTTGTTTTTTGAGTCCTAAAAAATTAGTTTTCCTGATAAATATACAAAATTTAGTTGCTTTCGAAGTTTTAAATATTAGAAAAATAAATAAATATGTATTCTTAAATATTAAAAAAATAATTAAATGACTTTTTTATCTAGTATGAAAGCAAATCGGCAAAGAGTAAAAAAGACAAATAATATTTCAATAGGGCATTCGTGCTTTTAATATAGTATAGATATAGATATAGATATAGATACGTAATTATAACACTAGTTTCTCGCCTCGTGCATTGCACGTGTATACCAAGTCATGTAGTACATAGTTTTGTAAAATAATATTAATTTTATTAAAATAAATTATTGAATAAACTTTTATAAATGAACAAATAAAGAATAAATTTATGTGAATCAATGTGGATCGTCGTATGCCAAAGTTAAGCTGATCGAATATCGTTTGAATTTACAAAAATAAACAATCAAAAGTTTAATTCGATACATGTAATATTTTTTTACATATTCTAATTTTTTGAGATACAAACATGTAATGAAAGGTATCTCACTTAATTCACGCAAACAAGAACCCGACTAGGCTCCAAAATATCCAACCTCACGAATCAACTGGCCAACGCCTGAACATCCAATGCTAACGATCTATCTCTAACTGGAATATAAGAAAGACTCCCCATGCTCTCAGTCTTCATACTCAATTCACCGGCCACTACATTGGCCCTTCCTGGATGATAAAGAATGGTGATATCATAGTCTTTTAGTAGTTCTAACCACCTACATTGCCTCAAGTTCAGGTATATGTTTCTTTCATTTGTTTCGACTGCTATGTCATGATCATGAATTTTTGTTATCAATATTGATATTCAAAGTTGGTCAAGTGAGAAAATATGTTGTGGTTGACAATCCAACATTGGGGATTGTTGGACCCTCTGCTTTATGTATCATCATTATAAAACACAAGCGCACGTGAAATTATTTTTCGATGATTTATTTCCTTTATTTTTAGGGGAGAAAACTGAATTCTTGAAATAAATATGTGTTTGATAACAGATTGACCAGTTATAATGTCTTTCAACACTTCTAAAAGACTTCTTAGTCAATTTAGATTTAACACAATTCACATTTTTAAACTCATATATGCCGCAAAATCAAGTCACTTTTAACCATTCTTTTTATAGTACTAAGACCAACATGTACAATCTAAATTGTCGTACAAAAATTGAATTCAACAGATGAATAGAAGCACCATTCTTATTATTAATAATAAAATCGTAAGATTTACCATTCCATAAGTGGAATAGCCTTTTCCATAAACATATGAAAACTCAAAATCATATAATTAATATAATTAAGCATAATATATTAATCTATTATGCTTAGTGCAAAAGACATAAAATTCATTTAAATCAACAACTCCTTATACAATATCTAAATGTAAATATTATGTATTCTCGTGATCTCAAGATGGTACAACTTTTGAGTACATATATGATCCTTTCAAATAAAATACGTCATATCATCCCATAACTTAAAAGTAAAGTTTCATATAATATACATGTAACCATACTATATGTCAATTAGTGGAATTCAAGTTAGCGATGGAATACAAAATTTAATCATAACATTAACAAATATATCAATCCTAAACATAACAAATATGTATTTCAAGATCATCACAAAGTGTACTCAGTTACCCTGCATTTATGAAATCAAATTTCACAAAAGTAACAAAGGGTAAAAATTCATAAATAAATACCAAGTGAAGTTAAGAAAGTAGACCGCAATTTGCTACTCTCTTTTTGATTCATTGTTTTGATGTTGTGCCGTCCATCTCCATATTCAAAGTCAAAAGGGAAAATACTTCTAACTTTCCGAATTTATTCCATAAATATGTGTCACCTCATGAAGAGATGCATTATTCAAACCAAACAAGTAGTCCATGCAAAATTTAAAATCTGAATTCAAAAGTTTGTTAGATTGAAAGTCTACTAAAGATGGAGTCTCACAGCGATTTCTCGTTGAAATAAAACACTTCAAGGTAACGTTTCTGAATTGGTTTTGAAGCCACAACAAGGTATGGTAATTGCATCATGAAATGTCGGGCAATATTGTTGTATCATTATTTAAAAATGAGTATTCACTAAAGTACTTTGACTTTTGGTATAATCACGCTCGTTGGACTCGTGTCATTTTGTTTTTCTTCCTTTTTTCAATTAAGGGATCAATCTTTTGTTTGCAAGGGTTAAGATAGTCTTTTATATTCTGTTCCCATTTAATAAAAGAGTGTTGCTATTTGGCCATGCTCATAATGGCCTAACGATGACCATACCCGTGAAATACCCTTAAAATCCTTGATTTCATATTTGGCTTAATAGCCATTATTTCCCTCCAAAATATTTTCCTCCCAAATAAACTAATAACTATTGATTATCCCAAAACATTGATCCCATAAAATCATCATTCTCTCGTGGGAAGATCAAAAGTTTCATATGTATACGTATATTGTTATGTATTTTTTTCTAAAATAAAATTTATACGGATGGGAAGATCAAAAGCCTCCGTATGTATATGTATATTATTTTTCGAAAATTTATACAGTATATAAATTCGAGTAACCTTGAATCCTAAGTAGCAATTTTGATTATGAAATATTAATGAATTAAGTTATGTATTTTGCATATTTAGTCCCCTTTTAATAATCAATAGCTATTGACTAAGGTTATAGTCATATGGCCTATGCTAATTACATCGTTGTGATTCATAGTTATAATGATCGTTTATATAATAGCCAATTAATAATTTCATTCATTAAGGTCATATGTATCGGCCGCTAGTTATTCATAGCAACCATATAAGTCCATTGACTAAGGTTTTATTCATATGGCATATGCTAATTACATCGTTGTGATTCATAGTTATATTGACCATTTATATAATAGCCAATTTATAATTTCATTCATTAAGGTCATACGTATCGGCCACTAGTTATTCATAGCAACCATATAAATCCATTGACTAAGGTTATAGTTATATGGCCTGTGCTAATTACATCGTTGTGATTCATAGTAATATTGACCGTTTATATAATAGCAAATATATAATTTCATTCATTAAGGTCATACGTATCGGCCTATAATTATTCATAAGTTCATTGACTAAGATTGTAGTCATATGGCCTATGTTATACATAGCCAATATATAATTTCATTCATTAAGGTAATATTGATCGTTTATATGATAGTCAATACATAATTCTATATATTTTTATTGGTTAATCTTAATTATAATAAAAGGGCAAACATGATTAAATTTTAGGACTAAAATGTATTCTAACTTCTTTATTAGGAGGAAAAACATGATGACATTTTTGGACTAAAATTTCAAATAAAATTTTCGGAGGGAAATAAAGAGAAAAGCAAAAATACGATTGGAGGGAAATTAAAAGCTTTGACTCTTTATATATCTCTTAAACGCAAGTTAAAGTGTTAAACAATACTTTCAACTCTCCAAACAAAATAAATACTCTAAATATGAATGTTAACAGATGGATTGAAGATGATTTCTATCCATGGTTTAGGATGAACGTGCCCATATCGTACATTAAGCGTGATGGTTTGGTAATATTTTTTTAAAAATTTCATGATATGATTTCTATTGATTATCCCAACTAGCAATAAACCATGAACCCTATCTTTACATTATATTTTTGCAATTTCTTCCAAAGAGCATATGTGACTATCTTCCTCCAATTTCGGCTAAAATAATTCTTCTATGTAATAGAAAGGAGTGGGATGCGACTCTCATAAGTGGTATTCGGAGAAGACTTGATAAGGGGTGGAAATAATTTGTTGTCGACAATAATCTGAAGAAAGAGAGTGTTCTTCTCTTTGAACTTGTTGGGGCTACATTAGGGACTGTGATCGTCTTTGTTGAAGTGCAAGGAACACCTAATGCTTAGCTCGTTATATGTACTTTTAGTTATATGTAGTGACTTCAAATAGATCAAAGTAGTATTGTAAGAACATGTTTCTAGAATAACATGATTGTTCCTTATAATATTGTCTGTGTTTTTTTCCAATGATTATTGTTATATTTATTTATTTTAAGAAGACTACTCGATTAAAAATTCTGAAAATCGATATTAATTTGCTGATAGAGAAGTGGAAAAAAATCTGAAAATTGATATTAATTTGCTCATAGAGAAGTGAAAAAATTAAAAATTGTATTTACCAATATAAAATTTTGGAGACCGATCCGTTATTAATTAGAATTCAACCACCAAAACCTAAACCTAAACCTAAACGAACCTAAACCAAAAGAGAACCAAAACCTAAACATAAATAAGGGTCAAATAAGTATTCTTTATATGGTTTACTCAAGTCTGATAAATCTAATATTAAGACTATGAGATCAAATCTATTTAGGACACTACCACTATATGGCAGAAGTTAAAAAAAATTTATCCAAAATCTGTATAGGCGGATGGATAAAGACAAGCTTCGATAATTAATTGTAGTCATATAAGAGAGTAATTGTTGCATGGAGGAGTGTAATGGTGCATGGAGGAGCGTAATGGTGCGTGGAGGAGTGAAATTGACTACTGGGAAGTGTAATGGTTGTATGGAGGAGTGGAAGGGGCTACTGGGAAGTGTAACGGGTGCATGGAGGAGTAGAAGTGGTTGCTGGGAAGTATAATATCTGCATGGAGGAGTGGAGGTGGCTACTGGGAAGTGTAATGGCTGCATAGGGTCTTTGAATCATTATATTATGTCTTTGAATCATTTTTTTTTACTTAAATGATCGTTTGATGCCAGTTAACAAAGCAGTCCAATTGTATTCAAAAGTGTAACTGTTCATTTGATGCCTAATACAATGAAAGAATTAAGAGTAGCATTTGTAAAGATTAATTAAGTCCTCTAAAGGTGATTATTTTTTTTTTTCAAATTAAGATAGCACATTGAACTTATGGCACCAACCTTGGACAGTAGGAAAATGTATTGTCAAGAAATATGTAAAAAAAAATTTGAAGATAGTTGAGAATAGAAGAAGTACTTATGAAGCAAACTTTTCAATTAAAATCCAACAATATAGACAAAATATTCCGTTCATAAGGGGAAAATAGTTTTATTAATAATCAAACTGAACAATTTTCTGATATCTTCATCCTTACAAACATTCCAGCTAACAACACAGATGAAATAATACTTGTTTCATTGTCACCTTCAACCCCTACACCATTTTCATCTACAAACGAACTTGAAGATGGTTCTTCACTGTCAGCATTTTCTTCTTGGAATTCATTGAATGATGCTATGGCTTCATCATAAGATTTGTAAGACTGGAAGATACTTCCTTTGAAACCTATAACCATAAGAGTGCACTCACACCAAGAGTTGTATAATCTGAGCCTTTTACCACGAAATACCACATACACCTTCGATGCCGATATATTATTAGCTTGACAACTTTTTCTGAACTCATTGAATGCTACTATGGCTTCATCATACGATTTGAAAGTCTTGAAGATGCTACCTTGACACCAGTAAACATAAGATCATACTGACGCCAAGAGTTGTATAATCCATGCCTCTTACCACGAAATACAATATAGACTTTCGAAACATTATTCCTCTTCTCGTTCCCCATTCCTTAATCTAACCCTTAACTCTAAAAGAAAGATAAAAGACAAAGAAGGAGAAAATAAAAATAGGAAAATGGGGGCTGGAAATACTTCTTAGGTAAAGCACTATAGATTTAAGAGTTTAGGGTTAGAAAGTGACCAATGCAAGATGAGTGTAGTAGTTTAAATATATACGTATTTCCTCTAGTATACTATGTGTATATTTCAATATATTTCGTTTGGTATAATATGTGTATATGTGCATTGAGTGCTTTATGAAAAATGATGTAGCCATGCATGTGTATATGTGAAAGAAGCCTTGGAAATGTAATACGATTAAAATAATGAGAGAGAGTTGTTTGAAAAAATTGAATTAAAATAAAAATCTGCTAAAGGGTAGAGATGGAAAACGAAAATGCACAATTATCCATTATGCCCTCAAAAGCCATGCGAAGTTACCATAATGCCCCCATTCTGAACATTTGGACCATTATTAGTGTGGCCAAATATATTTTCCATTAATAAAACCAACCAACAGTAGCAACGTTTGAAAACCATATAGAAAATAGGAATAGTTAGTTACTAATCTAAAGGGTTACACCCCTTCAAAAAAAATTGATTATTTATTTATTTATTAACAAATGAGATATTTAAATTAGTAAGAAGGATATTATGGTAATTTAACTTTTTAGTTTAGGGGCTTTCTATTTTTATAATAACTAGTCTCTCTGAACATGCGTTGCTGTCATGACCCAAAATTCTAACTTGTCGTGATGGCACCTATCTCGTTACTAGGCAAGCCGAAAATCTCAATAAACCAAAACTTCTCTTTAAGGTTAAAAATATAATATTTAAATACAATACAAACACTCCCCAAAACCTGGTGTCACTGAGTACATGAGCATCTAATATGAATATAATTCTAGAAAATATAGTCAATAATAGTCTGAGACCAAATACGGTAAACAAAGAGATAGAGAAGGAGAGACAAGGTCTGCGGAATACGGCAGCTACCTCAAAATCTCCTGAAAATCAACCGCGCGAAAGGATCAACACCCGCTATGTCCGGGAATACCTGGATCTGCACACGAAGTGTAGGGTGTAGTATGAGTACAACCAACTCAGCAAGTAACAATAATAAATAAGGAACTGAAGATAGTAACGAGCTACACAGTTATGGTTCATTTCCAGTAATTCCAGCAAAGAATAGACATGCTATCAAATCTGGCAGTTTAATGTCAAATCAATTTTTATACAGTTCATGTTCATGTAATCCGTATATCAACAATCTTTCAGAGATTTCACAACAATGACAGATAGCAACTAAGTGCAACAACAAATGAAAATCAAGTACAACCTCTTAGAAAAACAATCACTCACTGGGCTCCCTGTCCTCATCACTCCCTGGGCTCCCAGCCCTCATCACTAACTCTCAATGGGTACCCGCGCTCACTGGGGGTGTACAGACTCCGTAGGAGCTCCTACAGCCCAAGCGCTATAATCTGCACGGACAACTCACGTGTTGCACAGACAACTCATGTGCCATAATATAACTATCTGAATCCGCACGGCCAACTCACGTGCTGCACGGTCAACTCACGTGCTATAGTATAATATAAGGATCCGCACGGCCAACTCACGTGTTGCACGGCCAACTCACGTGCTATAGTATAATATAAGAATCTGCACAGCCAACTCATGTGCTGTACGGACAACTCACGTGTTATAGTATCAATATCTCACAATCAGGCCCTCGGCCTCACTCAATCATAAATTCCTCCAGTCTCTCGGGCTCTTAATAATCATGAAATCAACCCAATCAACAATGATATGATGTATCAATAATAACAACAGAGACTGAGATAAAATGTGCAAGTAAAACCTGAGACTTGAGTACATATAGCATTTAGCAGGCAATTCAACAAGTAAGCGACCTCTGTGGGTCCCAACAATACTATCACATAGCCTAAACATGATTTCAATCAAATTTTTATCAACACATAGAGAGCATATAGCTAACAACAAATTATTCAACTTTACAGTTTCCTGGAACGGACCAAGTCACAATCCTCTTGGTGCACGCCCACACGCCCATCACCTAGCATGTGCGTCACCTCCAAAATAATCACATGATACCAAAATCCGAGGTTTAATACCCTCAGGACCAGATTTAAAACAGTTACTTACCTCAAAACGTGAAACTCTTTACTTTGTTATGCCTTTGCCTTATAAATCGGCCTCCGAATGCCTCGAATCTAGTCACAAATAATTTCTTTCAGTCAATAAAATTTATTGAAATTAATTCCGTAAGAAAATACTAATGTTTCATAAAAATCCGAAATTTAGCTCAAAAATCGCCTGTGGGGCCCACATCTCGGAACCCGACAAAAATTATAAAATCCGAAAGCTCATTCAACCACGAGTCTACCCATACCAATTTCACCAAAATCCGACACCAACTAGACCCTCATATCTACAAATCTTATTTCCAAATTTCTAAGTTTCAAATCTCCGATTTACACCTCAAAATAATGTAATCTAGTCGGATTATTCGATGATAATTCAATATTATGGAGTAGAAATGATCACAAGGGACTTACCTCAAGTTTTCCTTGAAAATATATCAAAACTATCGCCTCTCCTCAAGCTCCAATTTGTCAAAAATGGCGAACGGGACAAAGTCCCTGTTTTTATAATTCTGCCAAGACTGCCTCAATCCTGGGCCTCGATTCTGACCCTCGATCCTGGCCCTCGATCATGGCTCTCGACCCTTGTCTTCAACCCTGCCTTCAATCGTGGCCCTCGACCCTGGGCTCGATCGTGGCTTCGAGCTTGATCCTCAACCCTGCCTTCGATTGTGGCCCTCGACCCTGGGCTCGATCGTGGCTTCGAGCCTGATCCTCGACCCTGCCTTCGATCGTGGCCCTCGACCCTGGGCTCGATCGTCCTTGATTCTGGGCTCGATTCTGGGCTCGATTCCAGGATTGATTTTTTTCTGGGCTCGATTCTGGCAGAAGACATTTCCAACAGAAGGAAATTGCAGCAGCTGTTGTAGTTCAATTTTTGATCCGTTAACCATCCGAAACTCACCCGAGGCCCGCGGGACCTCAACCAAATATACCAACAAGTCCTAAAATATCATACGAACTTAGTCGAATCCTCAAATCACCTCAAACAACGCTAAAACCATGAATTACGCCCCAATTCAAGCCTATTGAATTTTGAAAGTTTCCATTTCTACAAACAACGCTGAAACCTATCAAATCACGTCCGATTGACCTCAAATTTTGCACACCAGTCATAAATGATATAACAGACCTATTAAAATTTTCAGAATCGGATTTCGACCCCGATATCAAAAAGTCAACCCCCCGATCAAACTTTCCAAAAATTTAACTTTTGGCATTTCAAGCCTAATTCCTCTACGGACCTCCAAATATTTTTTCGGACACGCTCCTAAGTCCAAAATTACCATACGGAGCTATTGGAATCATCAAAATTCAAATCCGAGGTCATTTACATATAGGTCCATATCTGGTCCACTTTTCTAACTTAAAATTTTCAATTATGAGACTAAGTGTCTCATTTCATTCTGAATTCCTTCCGGACCCGAACCAACTAACTCAATACGTCATAAATCAATTGCAAGGCATAAATTGAGCAATAAATGGGGGAACGGGGTTATAATATTCAAAACGACCGGCCGGGTCGTTACATTCTCCCCCTCTTAAACAAACGTTCATCCTCGAACGCGTTTAGAATAACACCTGGAGTCTCAAATAAGTGTGTATATTTGTTCTGCATCTCCTGCTCTATCTCCCAAGTAGCTTCTCTGACTGTCTGGCCTCTCCACTGCACCTTCACTGATGCTATATTCTTTGACCTAAGCTTTCGAACCTGCCGGTCTAAAATAGCCACTGGCTCCACATCATAAGTCAAATTACCATCCAGCTGTACTGTACTGAAATCCAGAATGTGAGACGGTTCCCTGACATACTTTCGGAGCATGGATACATGGAACACTTGATGAACACCTGATAGACTAGGTGGCAAAGCAAGTTCATAAGCCACCTCCCCAATATTCTTAAGTATCTCAAAAGGGCCAATATACCGAAGACTCAACTTGCCCTTTTTTCCGAACCTCAACACACCCTTAATGGGTGAAATCTTGGGCAGAACCTTCTCTCCAACCATGTGAACAACATCACGAACCTTCGTGTCGGCATAACTCTTCTGTCTAGATTGTGCCATGCGAAGACATTCCTGAATTACTTTGACCTTCTCTAAAGCATCCTGAACCAAATCAGTACCCAATAGTCTAACCTCACCAGGTTCAAACCAACCCACCGGAGACCGACACTGTCTCCCATATAGAGCTTCATACTGAGCCATCTGAATGCTTGACTGGTAGCTATTATTGTAAGCAAACTCTGCGAGTGGCAAAAATTGATCCCAAGAACCCCCAAAATCAATGACACAAGCGCATAGCGTATCCTCCAATATCTGAATAGTGCACTCGGAATGTCCGTCCATCTGAGGGTGAAATGTTGTACTCAACTGAACCTGTGTGCCCAATTCTCGCTGCACTGCCTACCAAAACTGTGAGGTAAACTGCGTACCCCGATCTGAAATAATGGACACCGGCACACCGTGTAGGCGAACAATCTCGCGAATATAAATCCCAGCCAACCGCTCCGAAGAATAATTAGTACCGACTGGAATAAAATGTGCGGACTTAGTCAACCGATATACTATCATCCAAACAGCATCAAACTTTCTCAAAGTCCGTGGGAGTCCAACTACGAAGTCCATGGTAATACGCTCCCACTTCCACTCTAAAATTTCATGTCTCTGTAGCAATCTGCCCGGTCTCTAGTGCTCGTACTTTACCTATTGACAATTTAAACACCGAGATACAAACCCAACTATATCTTTTTTTATCTGCCTCCACCAATAATGCTGTCTCAAATCCTTATACATCTTCGTGGCGCCTGGATGAATAGAGTACTGCGAATTGTGAGTTTCCTAGAGAATCAGCTCATGCAAACCATCTACATTAGGTACGCATAGCCTACCCTGCATCCCTAATACACCGTCATCTCCAATAGTGACTTCCTTGGCATCATCATGTTAAACCGTGTCCTTAAGGACAAGCAGATGTGGATCATCATACTGGCGCTCTCTGATGTAATCATATAAAGAAGACCGAGAAACCACACAGGCCAAAACTCGATTCGGCTCGGAAACATCCAATCTAACAAACTGATTAGTCAAGGCCTGAACCTCCAAGGCTAAAGGCCTCTCTTCTACTGGTAAGTATGCTAAGCTGCCCAAACTCTCTGCCTTACGACTCAAGGCATCAGCCACCACATTGGCCTTTCCGGGATGATAGAGAATGGTGATATCATAATCCTTAAGCAATTCCAACCACCTTCGCTGCTGCAAGTTAAGATCCTTCTATTTAAACAAATGTTATAGACTATGATGATCGGTATATACCTCACACTGGACACCGTACAAGTAATGCCGCCAAATTTTCAAGCCATGAACAAAAGCTGCTAACTCAAGATCATGGACTGGATAATTCTTCTCATGTACCTTTAACTGTCTAGATACATAGGCAATCACCCTACCGTCTTGCATAAGTACTGCGCCGAGACCAATATGCGACGCGTCACAATACACAGTATAAGACTCTGAACCTATAGGCAACACCAATACTGGAGTTATAGTCAAAGCTGTCTTGAGCTTCTGAAAGCTCTCTTCACATTCATCCGACCACTTGAACGGAGCACCTTTCTGGGTCAATGTAGTCATAGGCTATGCAATAGACGAGAAACCCTCCACGAAACAGCGATAATAACCGGCCAAGCCGAGAAAACTCTGAATCTCAGTAACTGAGGATGGTCTGGGCCAATTCTGAATTGCCTCTACTTTCTTCGGATCCACCTTAATACCTTCACTAGACACTATATATCCCAAGAATGCCACTGAACTAAGCCAGAACTCACACTTAGAGAATTTAGCATAAAGTTTCTCCTCTCTCAGCCTCTGTAATACAATACCCAAGTGTTGTGCATGCTCCTCCTAGATACGTGAGTACACCAGAATATCATCAATGAATACTACGATAAATAAATCAAGATATGGCTAAAATACACTATTCATCAAATGCATAAATGCTGCTGGGGCATTGGTTAGCCCAAAAGACATCACAAGAAATTCATAATGGCCATAACGAGTCCTGAATGTCGTCTTTAGAATATCCGAATCCCGAATTTTTAATTGGTGATACCCAGACCTCAAATCAATTTTGGAGAACACCCTCGCTCCCTGAAGCTGGTCAAATAAATCATCAATACGCGGCAATGGATATTATTCTTGATTTTAACTTTGTTCAACTGCCTATAATCAATGCACATCCACATAGTACTATCTTTCTTCTTTACAAACAGAACCGTTGCACCCCAAGGTGACACAGTAGACCTAATAAACCCATTTTCAAGGAGTTCCTGAATTTGCTCTTTCAATTCTTTTAACTCAGTTGGTGCCATATGATACTGAGGAATAGAAATGGGCTGAGTGTCCTGCACCAAGTCAATACCAAAATCAATATCCCTGTCGGGTGGCATACCCGGCAAGTCTGCAGGAAATACATCCGGAAAGTCTCGCATGACCGGTACTGAATTAATAATAGGAGTATCTGCATCAACATCTCTCACAAAGGCCAAATATGACAAGCATCCCTTTCCAACCATACATTGGGCCTTCAAATAAGAAATTACCCTGCTAGGAACAAGATCTAGAGAACCCCTCCATTCAACCTTTGGCAACCACGGCATTGTCAACGTCACGATTTTGTGTGACAGTCCAGAATAGCATGACATGGAGACAATCAATCCATACCCAGGATTACATCAAAATCAACCATACCGAGTAATAAGATATCAATTCTAGTCTCCAGTTCCCCAATAGTTACCACACACGATCCACAGTAATAATATCGCCCACCAGTGTAGATACACAAACAGGTAAAACTAAGGACTCATAGGGCATATCCAGATAATGAGCAAAATATGATGATACATATGAATAAGTGGAACCAGGGTCAAATAATATAGAAGCCTCCCTGTGGCACACTAAAAAAATACATGTGATCACTACGTCTGAGGCAACAACATCTGGCCTGGCAGGAAAAGCATAGAATCGAGTTTGCCCGCCTCCTGATCGGCCTCCCCCTCTTGGGCGACTCCTAGCTGTTGACCCCCACCCCGAGATGGCAGGGCGGGTGGTGTAACTGCTGGTGCTGGTGCTGGTGCCGTCGGTCGAGAACTCTGCTGTGAAATCCCACTCAACAGCCTAAGACACTCTCTCTTGAAATGACCAAATTCTCTGCACTCGAAACAACCCTTCCTCTGATGGAACTACTGCTCCTGATAACCTAAGGGATGACCTGCAGAAGCCTGTGCGGACGAGGCATGATGAGAAATTTGCGCTGGTAGTGCACTGAATGACGACTGGCCTGAGTGAGCACTGTAAGAACCATGGCTAGCTCATGCACCACGATGAGCTGGACGACCCGTCTGAGCGTGTTTGTAAGAACGACCCCTACCATGGTAAAACTGACCCCCTGAAGGACCACCACTATAATCACCCGGACCACGAGGACTCTTAGCCTCTCTCTCTCTCCACATTCCTGGCTACGAACCATCTCTATCTGCCGAGCAATGTCCACTACCTTATCAAAAGTAGCACCAGATACTCTCTCCCTAGTCATAAGTAACCGCAGCTGATATGTGAGGCCATCAATGAACCTCTTAATCATCTCCCTATCAATGGGAACCAACTAGACTGCGTGACGAGCCAACTCAGAAAATCTCATCGCGTACCACGTCACGGACATATCACCCTGGAGAAGCTGCTCAAACTGTCTGCGCAGCTCTTCTCTGCGGGACTGAGGTACGAACTTCTCCAAAAAGACCACGGAGAACTGATGCCAAGTAAGTGGTGTTGCACCAACAGGCCTACGTCTCTCGTAAGTCTCCCACCATCTGAGTGTAGACTCAGAAAACTGAAAAGTAGTGAATGAGACCCCATTGGTTTCCAGAATACCCGCTGTCTGAAGCATCCGTTGACACATATCCAGAAAATCTTGAGCATCCTATGACTCAGTACCGCTAAATGGTGGAGGTCGAAGCCTCTCAAATCTCTCAAGTCTCCTCTGCTCATCATCTGCCATAACAGGAACTACCGGGGCTTGAGCAGCTACAACCGGTTGGGCTGATAGTGCCCCCGGTATCTGAAGTCTCTGTACTACCTGGTCTGAAGTACGGGCAACGGGGGTATGAGTACCTCCCCCAGCCTGAGAAGTGGCAGGTGCGGCCTGAGCCGAAACCACCTGAGCAAGGCTAGTGCAGACTGCTAATATCTGGGCCAAAGTCTCCTGAATGCCTGCAATCTCAATGGGCACAGCTGGTGCCTAAGTTGATCCTGTCGGCTCAACTATATCTGGAATCTGCTCCTGTGCTGGAACAACTGGTGGTAATACAGGTGCTATTCCAACTGTGGTATGACCTACACCTCGACCTCTACTTCGGCCCCGGCCACTACTACGGCCCTGGCCTCTCACGGCCCTAACTGGTGACATTGGTGGCTGGCCGTCCGATCCGGTAGTACGTGTCCTCACCATTTGTGAGAGAATAAAATAGCAGAAATTTAGTTTCCAGAATCAACAAATTTGCACGACAGAATACATGAAAGTAAAATTTTCCTAAGGGTTCTGCAGCCTCTCGAAGATAAGTACAGACGTCTCCGTACCGATCTGCAAGACTCTACTAAACATGCTCATGACTCGTGAGACCTATTTAACCTAGGCTCTGATACCAACTTATCACGACCCAAAATCCCAACCTTTCGTGATGGCGCCTATCTCGATACTAGACAAGCCGAAAATCTCAATAAACCAAAACTTCTCTTTAAGATTGAAAATATAATATTTAAATACAATACAAACACTCCCCCAAAACCTGGTATAACTGAGTACATGAGCATCTAATATGAATACAAGTCTGGAAAAATATAGTCTATAATAGTCTGAGACCAAATACGGTAAACAAAGAGATAGAGAAGGAGAGACAAGGTCTACGGAACACGACAGTTACCTCAAAATTTCCTGAAAATCAACTGCGCGAAAGAATCAACACCCGCTATATCCAGGAACACCTGGATCTGCACACAAAGTGCAGGGTGTAGTATGAGAATAACCAACTCAGCAAGTAACAATAATAAATAAGGAACTAGAGATAGTAACGAGCTACACAGTTATGGTTTATTTCCAGTAATTCCAGCAAAGAATAGACATGCTATCAAATCTGGCAGTTTAATGTCAAATCAATTTTTATACAGTTCATGTTCATGTAATCCGTATATCAACAATCTTTCAGAGATTTCACAACAATGACAGATAGCAACTAAGTGCAACAATAAATGGAAATCAAGTACAACCTCTTAGGACAACAATCACTCACTGGGCTCCTAGCCCCCATCACTCTCCGGGCTCCCAGCCCCCATCACTCACTCTCAATGGGTACCCGCGCTCACTAGGGGTGTACAGACTCCGGAGGGGCTCCTACGGCCCAAGCACTATAATCTGCACGGACAACTCACGTGTTGCACGGACAACTTACGTGCTATAGTATATTATAAGGATCTGCACAGCCAACTCATGTGTTGCACGGCCAACTCACGTGCTATAGTATAATATAAGAATCTGCACAGCCAACTCACGTGCTGCACGGACAACTCACGTGCTGCACGGACAACTCACGTGCTATAGTATCAATATCTCACAATCAGGCCTTCGGCCTCACTCAGTCATAAATCCCTCCAGTCTCTCGGGCTCTTAATAATCATGAAATTAGTCGAAACAACAATGATATGATGTATCAATAATAACAACAGAGACTGAGATAAAATGTGCAAGTAAAACCTGAGACTTAGTACATATAGCATTTAGCAGGCAATTCAACAAGTACGCGACCTCTGTGGGTCCCAACAATACTATCACATAGCCTAAGCATGATTTCAATCAAATTTTTATCAACACATAGAGAGCATATAGCTAATAACAAATTATTCAACTTTACAGTTTCCTGGGACGGACCAAGTCACAATCCTCTCGATGCACGCCCATACGCCCGTCAACTAGCATGTGCGTCACCTCCAAAATAATCACATGATACCAAAATCTAGGATTTAATACCCTCAGGACCAGATTTAAAACTGTTACTTACCTCAAAACGTAAAACTCTTTACTCTGCTATGCCTTTGCCTCGCAAATCGGCCTCTGAATACCTCGAATCTAGTCACAAATAATTCTGTTTAGTCAATAAAATTTATTTGAATTAATTCCATAAGAAAATACTAATTTTTCATAAAAATCCGAAATTTAGCTCAAAACTGCCCACGTTTCGGAACCCGACAAAAGTTACAAAATCCGAAAGCCCATTCAACCACGAGTCTACCCATACCAATTTTACCAAAATCCGACCCCAACTCGACCCTCAAATCTATAAATCTTATTTCCAAATTTCTAAGTTTCAAATCTCCGATTTACACCTCAAAATCATGTAATCTAGTTGGATTATTCGTTGATAATTCAATATTATGGAGTAGAAATGATCCCAAGGGACTTACCTCAAGTTTTCCTTGAAAATATATCAAAAAACTCGCCTCTCCTCAAGCTCCAATTTGTTAAAAATGGCGAATGGGACGAAGTCCCTGTTTTTATAATTCTGCCCAGACTGCCTCGATCTTGGCCTTCGATCGAGGTCCTCGATCTTAGATCTCGATCCTGGGCCTTGATTCTGACCGTCGATCCTGGCCCTCGATCATGGCTCTCGACCCTGGTCTTCGACCTTGCCTTCGATCGTGGCCCTCGACCCTGGGCTTGATCGTGGCTTCGAGCCTGATCCTCAACCCTGCCTTCGATCGTGGCCCTCGACCCTGGGCTCGATCGTCGTTGATTATGGGCTTAATTTATTTGGGATCGATTCTAGGATCGATTTTTTTCTGGGCTCGATTATGGCAGAAGAAATTTCCAACAGAAGGAAATTGCAGCAGTTGTTGTAGTTCAATTTTTGATCCATTAACCATCTAAAACTCACCTGAGGCCCTTGGGACCTCAACCAAATATAACAAGTCCTAAAATATCATACGAACTTAGTCGAATCCTCAAATCACCTCAAACAATACTAAAACCATGAATTACGCCCCAAGTCAAGCCTATTGAACTTTGAAACTTTCCATTTCTACAAACAACGCCGAAACCTATCAAATCACGTCTGATTGACCTCAAATTTTGCACACCAGTCATAAATGATATAACAGACCTATTAAAATTTTCAGAATCGGATTTTGACCCCGATATCAAAACGTCAACCCCCCGGTCAAACTTTTCAAAAATTCAACTTTCGGCATTTCAAGCCTAATTCCTCTGCAGACCTCCAAAAAAATTTTTGAACACGCTCCTAAGTCCAAAATTACCATACAGAGCTATTGAAATCATCAAAATTCAAATCCGAAGTTATTTACACATAAGTTTATATCCGGTCCACTTATCTAACTTAAAGTTTTCAATTATGAGACTAAGTGTCTCATTTCATTCTGAATTCCTTCCGGACCCGAACCAACTAACTCGATACGTCATAAATCAATTGCAAGGCATAAATTGAGCAATAAATGGGAGAATAGGGTTATAATATTTAAAATGATCAGCCGGGTCGTTACAGTTGCACGTTTATTTCATATCATTATTATAAAGTTTATATTATAAAATACTAATTTTACTTATCATATGCATACTTTAAGAATTCTTTTTGAGTTATAAGGGCATGGGGAGACATTTTTTGCAATTCAGTGTTTATTTTACAATTTTATCTATTATTTTAATTTTAAATAAAAAAATGAACCTGAAAGTTTTGTTTGAGTATCACTACTAGAAATTCGATAAAAACCGACCAACGTTGGTCGATAATGGCCAAAAATCGACCAACACGCGACCATTTACGTGTGGACGGTATTTTTGTGGTCGGAAAGGAATACCGACCAAAGTTGGTCGGAAATTACCGACCAACTTTGGTCGGTCAATTAAATTCAAAAAACAAATATTGCAAAAAAAAAACCGACCAAGGTTGGTCGGTTTTTTCCGACCAAAGTTGGTCGGTATTTTAATTATGTAATAAAAAGATTCACCATCTGGGAATCGAACCGGGGTCTGTACTGTGGCAGGATACTATTCTACCACTAGACCATTGGTACATTTTGTTTTAAGACTGTCTTTTATTTGATTTATACTCTTTAATTGTATTTTCGCACGAAAATAACCGACCAAAGTTGGTCGATTTTATTAAAAAGTAAAATTACCGATCAAAATTGGTCGATTTTTTTAAATGATCCGCCGAATTAACCGACCAATTTTGGTCGGATTTTTTAATATTAATTTTTATTTATTTTAATTGAAAAACCGACCAAAGTTGGTCGGTTTCTTAAAACATAAATTCTGCGGGACTCAAAAATAGTTTTCCGCATTTTTGCGCCCAAGAAAACAGTTGGTAAATTAAATAAAAATATTTTGAAAAACCGACCAACTTTGGTCGGTTTTTTGGTCGATTTTTTGACCGACCAAAGTTGGTCGGTCGACCTTGGTCGGTTTTTGCTGAATTTTTAGTAGTGTATCTCAAAGGAACTAATGTTTCCTTCAAAAAATTCTAACTTCTTCTCTAAATAAAATTCATGTCAAACACAATTTCAACTTTAAATTTAACTCAAAATACTAATTTTTCAATCTTCAATCAAATATGGTCTAAAAATAATCATTTAAAATGAATAATTAATTAGTATTTGTAGTTAACAATCATAAAATGAATTTCTTTTTTGTTGGTTAATATTATATACTTTTTTCAAATGTTAAAAGATACTTTGAAAACTTTAATATATGTATTGTTAAACTATTAGGATTATTATTATTTATGAAAAAAGACTTAATGGAAAAAATAGGGAACTGACTCAATGATGACACAATCGGTATAGGTCCAAATTTGTATGCACTTTGCATTTGTTTCTTTTTTCTCAATATTCCTTTCTCTTAGCGATTTCTTTTTATTTTTACAACAACAATAATAACAACATACCCAGTATTATACCACACTGTGGGGTCTGGAGAGGGTAGTGTGTACGCAGACCTTACCCCTACCTTGTGAGGATAGACAGGTTATTTTTAATAGACCCTCGGCTCAGGAAAGCATAAGCACCACATTTATGAAAATATAGACAAGACGGGACAATACCAAAAAGTCGTATGAAAGCAGAATAAAAACAACAAGATAGTAAGGTGATCAACAATGAAAAAAATAACGGTTAGTCATAAAACTCTACTACCAACAGAAAGCGAGATTGCATGCCAATACTACCGTTACGAACACCCTAGACTACCTACTTTACTACCCTAATCCTCGACCTCCATACCTTCCTATCAAGGGTCATGTCCTTGGTCAGCTGAAGTTGCGCCATGTCTTGCCTAATAACCTCTCCCCCACCTCTTCTTTGGCCTACCTCTACCTCTCCGTAGACCCTCCAATGTCAACTTCTCACACCTCCTCACAGGGGCATCTGTGCTCCTCCTCCTCACATGATCAAACCACCAAAGTCGCGCTTCCCGTATCTTGTCCTCAATAAGGACCACACCCACCTTATCGCGAATAACCTCATTTCTGGTCCTATCTAACCTAGTGTGCCCGCAAATCCATCTCAACATCCTCATCTCTGCTACATTTATCTTCTGAACATGAGCGATCTTGACTGGCCATCACTCATCCACATACAACATTGTTGGTCTGACTACTATTCTGTAGAACTTACCTTTAAGTTTCGGTGACACCTTATTATCACATAAAATACCGGGGGCGTGTCTCCATTTCATCCTTAATTCCCGCCCAAATACGATGCATGACATCTTCATCAATCTCCCCACTCCCCCTGAATAATAGACCCAAGGTACTTAAAACTTCCTTTCCTAGGAATGACCTGCGAGTCCAGCCTCACCTCTCCTTCCCCTCCTTGAGTCTCGCCACTAAACTTACACTCTAAGTATTCTGTTTTGGTCCTGCTCAACTTGAAACCTTTAGACTCTAGGGTCTGCCTCCATACCTCTAAATTGCGCGTTCACACCATCTCGTGTCTCGTCAATCAATACAATATCATCTACAAATAGCATACACCACGACACCTCCCCTTGGATGTGGCGCGTCAGTACGTCCATCGTCAGAGCAAACAAAAACGGGCTGAGTGCCGACCCCTGATGCAACCCCATTATAATCGAAAAATGGTATGTGTCCCCACCCACCGTCCTCACTCGGGTCTTTGCTACATCATACATGTCCTTAATCAACCTAACGTAGGCAACAAATACACCTCTAGCCTCCAAACATTTCCACAAAACCTCTCTCGGAACTTTATCGTACGCCTTTTCTAAGTCGATGAACACCATATGCAAATCCTTCTTTCTCTCCCTATACTGCTCCATCAATCTCCTAACAAGGTGGATGGCTTCTGTAGTCGAACGCCCCGGCATAAACCCAAACTGACTCTCGAAAATAGATACACTCCTCCTCACCCTTAGCTCTACCACTCTCTCCTAGACTTTCATAGTATGGCTAAGCAGCTTGATACCCCGATAGTTATTGCAATTTTTGATATGACCCTTGTTCTTGAATTTTGACAACTATGAACAAAATATTACTCCTATCAATATAATCCTCCAATCTTGAAAAAAAAAAAAGAACTTTAGTTTATAATATGAAATTTCAGTGTCATACCATAACCAAAAAAAAAATTGAACTCATAAAATTATACATAAAAATTGTAAAGAAATGACTTATAGTTCAAAGAAAGACTAATTGTTTTCTAACGACTAAAAAATAGAGGAACGAAGAAAGCATTTTGCCACTCATCTGTTACCTTTTTTTGCTAAAATTGCCATAAAACATTTGTCCTTAACTAACAACTCTATTTTCAAAATATAGATAATCAAACTGGTCATTCCATATTGATCGGTTCATGCTCAAGAAAGAGTGAGATGTGAACATGTTAGTTGTACATCACAAAATTTTCAAAGTAGTCACCAGTTTTGATCTAAATTAAGCTTAAGTAATAATTTTATTATATGCTTGATGTACCAAGAGAAGGGTTAAATTAAATATTTTTAAGCTTGATTGCAAGTTACCGTAGCTATACAGGTAAGACTATTTTTTTTATAATACAAGTAACACTAATAATATACAATGAACAATTAATTTTCTAGCTTTCCTAAATCATGGAATCCTAAGTGTCAAAGATCTCAATCACCAAACTACTAATATAAGATTTTTTTAAATGCGATAGAAGATACGGGAGAAACCAGCCAAACTCTTGGTGCATTTCAATTATCCTCTGAACGAAAGTACGTCGTTTATTGTATAAATAATATAATAGGACTAATATTAAAAATTAAATAACACAGGCTTATTATTTCTTATACTAATCGAAATTCCTTATAATCAGATAATTGGGGAGGGACTTAGGAATTTAGACCTATCATACCTTCTAATTTGTTAGTGCAAAATTTGAGAAATCTCGTCGTCGCTACTATATCTGTGCTGTTGCGGACGACTATGAAGCCAAGGTCCAGGCCAGGATATGCTTTTGTCGACAACAACTATAATAACCTTAGCAATGATTACAAAATGCATACATTCAAGTCACTGGAATGCCATTAACCTCTACGTGCAATATTTCATCGTCCTTTTTTTTCTCAATAAAAAAAAAGTATCTTTATTGGGGCAAATATTTGATGCACCGATCGCTTTTCAATCAGCTTATTGGGCAATTGTTTGTCCAGTGAAATTAGAAACTGTCTGAATACTTCATTTACATCTGGTAATAATCGAGAACTTCAAAAGTTAATGGAAGAAATTTATAGTGTAGAAAATAATATTGATCTAATTCAAAAAGAAGATAGATTTGAATGGTTGTGACTATTGATAAAAGAGTGCAAACCGTTGCTACTTGGGCCGTTGAGAATTTTTTTTATTTTATATGTAAGGTAGTTAAGTTTTTAAGAAGGGTATTTTAGTAATTTAACTTTTACGATAATGGCTTCCCACTTTTATAATAACTAGTTTCTATGTACGTGCTTTGCACGTAAATCTTCAGTCAATTATTTACATAGATGAGCAAAAAAATAAACTTAAGGAAAATTATATACGAGAAATAAGTTTGTTTGAAGATATAGTCTTTTTTTAATAAGTTTGAAGTATCTTCAGTCCATTATTTTCTTTTTATAATAAATTTTATTTTCTATTATATTTTTAAATTTTTAAACAAATTTTTTGAACCAAAAGAAGCAATTTTTGAAGATATGGTCATAAGTCATTTAAACAATTCACCTCAATTTACACGATAAAAATTGAGTAATTACATATACGTATTATAACCTCTAGAGTTTTCATAGAGCAATTTAAATATAATAAGATTAAGATAAACTCAATCATAATAAATAACATCACATTATCAACAAAACTCAAAGACATTAATTAGAAAACAAAAGAATAAAAAAATAATACTCTATGTATAAAAGCCTATCAATATTTTTGCATCGATTCAAAAGAATAAAAAATTAAACACAGAACTTACACTTCATAGACAAATTAAAAAGCTATACTTTTGTCATATTAATATGTTTATGTGTTGTCTTTTGACAAATAATTATCTCTTCTAGAACTTTGTACGTAAAACTTACACAAAGCAACATACATCTATAGATATATATATATAGAGAGAGAGAGAGAGAGAGATATATATAGAGAGAGAGAGAGAGAGGGAGAGTCAAATAGTCATGTAAGTTTAAAGTTATATACAGTCAATCGAACTTATAATTCAACAAATATTCTATGTGTTAAATAGCAAACTCTAGGTTCCATGTACGGGCTTTGCATGTATATTTCCAATCAATTGTTATAAAACTTATTTTAAAATAAATTTTTAATTGCATGTATTCACCAAGAATATAGATAAATAATTAAATATTTCTTGAACCTTCCAAGATGAATGATTAAATTAGATAATTGGTGTCCTTATTCTAGATAAAAAATAATTAAATATTTTCTAAGAGGAATGTCTTACCTGTAATAGGAAAAGGTGCAGAGGTGAGCATGATGTATCTGATAGGCTACCTCGAATCTTCGGCGAGAAAGAGAACTGAATTAGAATCCCAAGACAGATGCAGTGGTCATTAACTCTACTTTGTCACGTTATTTTCTTCCAAAATAAGCTACATGTTATCCTACAATAAGCTACATGCTAATCGCTGCAAATTTCAAAGAAAAAAAAGGGGAAAAAAATAAAGGAAAAGAATCTAGGGAGAAAACCTTAGTGTGGTGTAAATCTTAAATATTAGACATAGGCCTACGAAAGATGCCAAAAATAGGAGAATCGAAGTGGTAAATTTATACTTGATTTCAGAGTTCCAAGTCTTGTAGTTTAATTCCAAAAGAAATTCCATCATTGAGTAATTTACAATTAGATTCTTAAATTATACAAATATTTAAGGGCATAAAAGTAGATTAATATTTCGAGAATATTTTAGTCGTTCAACATTTAGCATAAATTATTCGTGCTTTTATAATAATAATATAAATAGATAGATAGGATAGGATAGGATAGGATAGGATAGATAGATAATATAATATGTTTTTAAATTAAATTAGTATTAAGAATTGTTTGAGAAGTATATCCTGAAAGTAAAAGTAATATGATTACATGATTAGTCAAAGCTTTACGTTTTTTGTTTAGCTTTTTTCCTTCTTATTTCAGCATATAATGGCTCATTTTTTGTGAGATAGCAACAAAATCACAAAAAGCTTAGATATTCATATAATCTCCATCACAACAATGCACAAAAGTTTAATCATATAACTATTCATAAAGAGACTCTCGTGAGCAACATATAATCCCAAATAGCCATATTATCAAAATAGCGTAAAAATACAAGAGGAAAAATATATTTTGTATTTTGCTGCACATGTTATTTAGTAAGAGAGGTTCCCCTTTTCTTTTTCTTGTCCCCGTCAATCTCAAAATGTTTGCATTTCTTAATTGGGTATTGTGATTTGCTATCCTAGTGTTGAAATTTAAATATTTTGGCAAGTGAAGGTTGAGATAAGTTGGCAAATAAGTTTAATAATTTAGACCGAAGTTGAGTTCAATTTCCATTAAAAGATAATATTTATTGACAGAAAATAAGAATTAGAGATCGAGGAGGCCACTCACCGTAAAAATATATTTGGCATTGTTCCTACGAATCGAAAAATCTTTTCTTGGTTAGCCTCAAAAGAAAAGAAAAACTATATTTTTTACTTTTGGTTTAGCATCATTGCTAATTAAATATGTTGTGTGATGCAAACAATCAAATATAGTTATGTTTATCTTGCACTGTGTGTTAGATAGGGAGAGATATAAAAAAAAAAAATTATTGTTCTTCAAGCAAAGACAAAAAAATTTCAATAGCTAGATAATCTCCGACAACAAATAAAAATTAAGAGCTTTTGCCAAATCAGATCAAATATTACAAGGATAAAAATAAAATAAATTACGAAATACAAAAAGAGGTTAAAACTCCATCCATGCAACTTGATTATATGCATATGTAGCATCTTACGTAAATAAAAAAGAGAGCAAATTATGGACGTGCTTTTCTAATCTAAGTAGCATCAAATTTGTAGGGCCAACATATGTATAGTTTAAAGCGAAAAAGAATTTCATCATTAAGTAATTTACAATTAGATCCTTAAATTATATAAGTATTTAAGGGCATAAAAGTCAATCAATATTTCGGGGATGTTTTAGTCGTTCAATATTTATCATAAATTATTCGTGTTTTTATAATAATATAGATATAGATATAAATAGATAGATAGATATAGATTATTACTTTTCCTTTTAATTTTAGTCCCTGCAAGTCAATTATGCCAGCTCATCCTTTTTTCAGATGGATCGAGCTGGAAAACCCCGAAGAGAGGGGGAAAAAAGGGATTGAACAAACTTATAATCATAAAAAAAAAAAAAAAAAAAAAAAAAGCACAAAGAGAAAGCAAAAAGAGGACGAAAAATAAGAAACAGAGAGAAAATTAAGGGGAAAATATCGGTCAATCTCTGATGGAAACTAGAAAAGCCTTAATAAACAAGTGAGAAAATTCAAAAGGGAAGCTTTCCTTGGAAGTTGACCATTTTAAGGTTCAAACTAGTCAACCTCCTTATAAAACGCTCTGAATCCAGTTTTTTCCCTCCAAGTCTTTCTTTTCGTATTTAAAAGGTTTTCATCTTTCTTAATACTATTGTTATGGCTATCGTCATGTTCGATTCCTCTCCCTCACCTTAAAGAAACTTAATTCATCTATTGACATATATATGTCCACATTCAATGCAGGTTATTAATAAAGATGCATTTGTTATATTATAAGTGCCAAATGATCTACAGATTCTTGATTTTGGCATATATATATAAGTGCTGGGAGTCAACATGAATTCATAGGCAATGTCTAGCATCTGAAACCAGGAAAATAAAATTAGAATTTTCTATCTGTTTTGTGGCAATTTGTGAAACATGTATGGTCTTTTCTTGTTTACATCTTATGTTTAGTTCAAAAAGGGAAGTAAGGGAAAGGAAAGCAGGGAATGGTTGAAATCAGAATTTCCTATTATAATATGGAATTATAAGTGCAGCTGAAATGAGAAGTGAAATCATCTGACTCTTTGCATATATACACCTATTACTGCTCGTTGTTAAACGATTAACTGGTATATCTGAACATGATGAAAATCACAAAAGCAACCGATATCTAAACTGCACGATCGAGCGCAGACAATGCATGCCAAAGGCCGAACATAGAGATCACTAAACCTACTTCACAATTTCTCAAGCTATGAATTAATGGCAATCACTAGTGTCCATTCCTAAAAATCAATTTTTTAATCTCTTAGTCCTTTTAGTCCTCATGATCGAGTTGGGCAGTCCTCCTTTAACTCGTCCTAATAAACGAGCTTCTCCATCAAAGAAACAAGGTTTTACTTGCCTTGCATCCATCTCCAAGGTCTACAATATTAAAAAAACCTAGACTTTTTTTCAATTGGTATGCTCGGAATTCATTGAAAACGCAATATATAAATTTTGAAGAAGATTGGAGGTGTTGAACTGGTTTGGAGTCTAAATTCGTAGTTAAAATCGAGTCTAAAAATTTCTCTTTTGTCTCACATAGGTATATATGGATATATAGAGGATACACAAAGAATACAAATTTGATACATACGGAATACATGAATGATACACTCGAGATACACATCATCTTATTCTATGTTCATTTTCTACTTCGAATTTGGCTCAAATTTCAATTCAAGCCACCTCAAATCTCCCCAAAATTAAGATTTAAACTTCTTAAGATGTTCTTAATCTATTCCAATAACACTCATTCAAAATAAATTTTAATTTTTGTAAATCGAAATTTTCAAACCAAGCTTAAGCGATTCAATTGCTTCCAATAGCATTTTCAGTTTAATTCTTCAATTCAATCTGACAAACTAATATTTAACAATGATTTCTTGATCAAATACACAATTTATATTCACTTTTGTCTCTATTTAATATCATAGTACAGGAAAACAAACAATCAAACTTTAGAGAGATAGCAAGGCTTGATCCTTTCCGATACGAATTCGTTGGTCAAAAAAGGACATACGTGGATATTTGATATTTTATTCTATTGCCATATAATTATATTTTTGTGCAATGAATTTAGTAACATATCTGATTAACATCAGGCCGAGAAAGGGAATAATTAGTGATAAAGCTAAAAGAAGCGGCTGAATTGAGAATGGGAGAAAAAGAACCACATGCTTTAGTTTTTCTGAAATCCTAATTTGATGTTAAAGATAAATTATTTGGTATTGTAGTGAAGAGGGGACACAACATCAGGTAAACTACGTGAGGAAGAAAAGGGGAGAGGAAGGAGATAGACTAAAAAGAGAGAAGCATACAAATAACCAGTTGGGCTAATATTGGTAATATTACTGTATGTTTGCTTTAAAAGGCCAAAATATGTACTTTCCTCTTTTATTATTCACCTATAGTACGTGAACTGCAGATTCCATAGTGGTTTTTGCATTACAATTGTTATTGAAAGACTTGCATTAGTTATTACTCGTTTATGAAATTTTTCTTTAAGAAAGTGATTTTGCAGTTCTTGCTCGTAAGGTCACATTTTCAGCAAAGAATATCTATATACGTAAATGGGCAAGACAAGACATGTCTCTACCTATAGTATCGAGAAAAATGGAAAAGAAAAACTTTTTGCTCATCAACTTACATTCAACATCGCTTTAATTTCTCAAGAAAAACAAACACTCAAGAATGGTTTGGAACTAGTATTATTATACTGCAGATGATTTTTAATAACAAGCAAAAGAAACTACTCTTTTCTTTCGAAGGATTCTTGAGGCGAAAATAAGACTGTTAAGTTAGTGCCCAATGTATAATAGCAATCAAAAAAAGATGCAGAGTAACTATAACAAAAAACAGCCCTTTTCTCCCTTGGAAGTTGGAAAGCTTGCAAAATGTTTATACCCAAGCGAAAAAACGGCTTAATCCTTCTAACCGAGCAGCTGATTACATACTACTTCTAGCCCTTGTAGATCAAAAGTATGCATTTTGTTGATATTATATTTTCTAAAGCTTCTGCATCAAGTCTGATACTCAAGCTTACATGTGGTGGTTGTTCCTTTTCAGTCTGTCAGGCGTAGATCGTTCTTGTTTTTTATCATTGTTTCCCTTGCTGACTCTTCTTGATCATCATCATGGCATTCTTCCCCCTTCAAATCTTTGTTATCGTCACTTTGAGAAGTTGAAAGAGTATCCGCAAACTCAGCACATGGCGATATACTCTTTCCAGAAGGTGAATCCGCAGAGCTTAAGTCTTTCTGGTCACTCCGCAGTCGAGTTTTGACAAGGTAATGTGCCACAGATTTGTAACCAAGACGAACTACCTGGAAACATGTGTATTTTCTTAGGAATCTCTTCTTTCTTTTTTTGATAAGTATGTCACAGCATTCTCAGACCCCACTATGTGGAATTATACTGGGTATGTTGTTGTTGTATGTCACAGCATTGAATGCTTCAACCCCTTAAATCCACTCCCCCTAAACGCAAACTTATTTATATACAGAGAGAGAATCCTTTGTGATTATCAGGCAAGATATCTGCCTTCCCAGTGAAATGAATGAATTCAGAATAAAAGGCCAATGAAGGTCACCTTTCTATAAATAGAACCAGTTGGTGCATACCCCTTGTCGCGCCTGCATCGACTGCAATTACAGATTCCTCGGCAGACAGGGCAAATCCAGTTTGGATTTTCACTTGCTTCAATGACATTCTCCCCGTACCTACATAATTTAAAGCTCAAATGATTAGATCCGCAAACATTTTAATAACTTATTAACCAAAAAATGTCCCAGAAAATGGGGGACAAATCATCCACTGTGAAAGACAGCTATTCTTGCTTGTGTTCTTAGTATCATTGGGAATGTATTGGCAGCACCTCCTCATATGTATGCTTCCAAAAGGAAATTCCATTTTATTTTGTCAAAGACAGTAAACAGGCTTAAGTTTAAAAATCTATGGGAGGAAAAAATACTGTAGGCATTAAGGGGCCGTTTGGTACATGGGATAAGAGGATTTCATTCATTATCACCTCATGCACAGGCAATCTCCACAGAACTGTCCTTGAACCAGCTTGCACTTGCTGCACTCAGTGTGTTGACCAAGAGTTTTCTGCCTGCAATTGTATCAAGTATCTCTAGGTTACAAATTAATATCAAGCAATAAAACGAAACAAGAGAAAGTTAGACAGATTCCAGTTGATTGTACAAAGAAGGATGTTATCCTGGAGTTGGCAGCGGAGCTTATTATTATATAAAATTCTAATTGCTGATGGTAAAAGCGAATGCAGAATCAAAGTAACTCTGCAATAATGACGGGTGTCAATGTCATGAACAAAATGGTTTCTGCTCTAAATGAATACAACGCATTTGGATATCAAAAAATTAAGGAGATGTGCAAGCATGTGTGCTACAGATTGCACAGCCGTAAGTAGATATATAATCTCAGAGTTCTACCGCAATATTCAAGCCAGAAGTTCATAAACGATGTTATTCACTCTTTAATAAACCATAGGCTTTAAGTTAGCTTCCACATTGGCAAGAAAAATGTCAGTTATTCATACTAAATGGAGAAGAGATATTTTGATCAGACAAGACAGGTTTGGTCATCTTTGAATTGAGATTCATATCAAGAGTTATCCGGTGATCAACTTTTACCTGGAAAACTTTCACGAACTTACTATTAGACATTAGTTGAATAAAATCTCCATCCTAAATGTTTTCAGCTTCTCATACAATGTTGGCTCTTATGATTGTCAGCAGACAATGATTTACTTTTGGAAGCATACGAGAACATCTTATAGAACTATTTAAAAGATACACCATCAGATGCAATTTTCAAGACTAGCACGTTGCGCCATACAAAAAAATACCACTAAATGCCAATTACATTTCTAAAGTTAAGATGCAAACTTCTTTCTATTGGTTTAAATATCACATGCAACAAGATGCTTTAAGAATATCACTGAAGGATGAAGACTGCTGACTTAGGTTATCGCCCATATGAATATAAATAAATTCTCAGCCTTATATAAGAATCGTGATGTTTCATATCAAGACTTAAGTTCATAATTCAAATTTAACATACTATGAAATACCACTTTTAGGAGTTGAAAAGGCATTTAATTATCAGTGTTCAAATTCTTTTACAAGAACAAAGATAAGGAGTACTAAACAAACCAAACATAGCAATAAGATGCTAACTCTTCTTTTTTTTCCTGAAGCACTATTTCCACGCTTTTATATTCGTTCACGCACTAATTCAAACTTCGAATTATCTTCTGCAAAATCGTATCACTCCTTCAAATACATCAAAGATGCAAATTTTTTCTATAGATAGCATAGAACAGTACCTTTGGAAAGAAATAAGCAAAAAAGCAACAAAAAACAGATAGTGAGAACAAATGTTTAGACCTGCACTGATGGCATGACTTGCCATTACCAGGATCATATATGCGCTGGCCATCTTCATCATAGCCGTCAACATAAAGAGTCCACGCATTCTGGCAATCACCTAAAAGCTTTTCTTGTTCCTCTGTGTAGAATTCGGGGTTTTCACCTTCTGCTATGTTAATCTCCACATCCTCTGTTGACGTCTTCTCTGTCTTGGGAATCCTATGTTCATTGTAACTAACTGGAGCCTTATCCTTCAACCTAAAAACATTTAAACATCATTCAATAAACAATATTGTTTCAGGATTGGGAAAAGAGAGACCAAGAAAGGTTCTACTGGATGGAAAATCAACACCCTCTAACACAAGAAAACACCAAATGAGATATTGAACACAAACTAATATCTCCACTTTAATCAGGTCTCATTAGCAAAACCTTATTCCTTAAGCTGTGTTTAGTGTGGCATAATTATTTTTCACCAGTTGGTTGGTTAAAGCTGTTTTCAACCGCAAGAAAATGGCAAAAGGTACACATTTTTCAACCAGTTTCTTTTCACCAACACATAAAAATTGTCACCAACTTTTGATACTCCAAACTGTCACCAGCATCTATGTTCGTAACACATTTCTCACCTTGTGGAGGTAAGATTTGTTATCTACTTTTATTCAGAGTCAAATACCATAATATCTATAAACAAACATTTTTTCTGCATAACTTTTCTTATTAAAAAGAATTGATGTCCAGAAGTGGAACTAGGAAGCTTATGGGTTTTAAATTAATAACTTACATATATTTAATGGATTTTTAAGACAAATACAACAAGATACGGGGTTGGCTGAACACGCACCTGGCACTCTAGCTCCCCCCTAATTATGTCCAACATAACACAATAGGAACCAGAACATTCTTATCTCTCCTACTTTTTGGAGAATCATAAAGAAGAACGGAAAACCCCGAAAATGGTGATGTAAAATGTAAAAGGCTAAGTAGAGAAAAACGCCATAGAATAAAGTCCAGATAGACATAGAAACAACGAAATGCAAAGCAACAGATTTAATTAGTTTTGGGGAGAAAGAAAGTTTTAATTGGATGTAACCTAAAAGAGCGGCGAGGTGGGTCAGGTGACAATGGCTGACAGTTGCTTCGGGGAGTGAGTTTCGGTGGTGGTTTCTTTAAAGGGGCATTTGCAGTGTTGATCTTCTTGGAAAGTTCGAGAATGCCCAGTTTCTGCATTCTCTCCTTGTTCTCTCTGATTCTCTCCGCTCTTTGCTTCTCATACTCTGCTGCTCCATCATTGACGTTGTTGGAACCTTGTTCTTCTACTTCTTTGGCTGCCCCTCTCGCCTTCACCATTGTTAGCGGTTTTGGGTCTTACCCTTTTTGTGTGACTGAGTGAAGTATGGGATGGGGTGTGAGAGAGAAAGAGGGTTTTTTTTTTTTGTCTTGTCTTGGACCAAAGAAGAGGGAACGATGGGAACAGTGATCGGCGAATGGTTAAATAGCACGCCTGCATCTGTTATAGATAACAGCTCAGCATGGCGCGTCATTTCAAAAATATTTGCATTGCTCCCTCCATTTTGAATTTCCTTTTCTTGTCTTTTCCCTTTTGGAGCAAAGGAGGGAAAAGGTAGAGTCCGAAACTAAAGTAACATGAAAAATTAGCAAAAGAACCAAAATACTATGTGAATTACTAGTAATGAAACAATCTCATGGCATGTAATATCCGTTTTAGACCTGGGTTTACACAGATTTATCTTTCGGGCTATGCCATATCGAGCTTCAAAAGTACACATATCATGTGAACTTGTGTAATGCCTTATAAAGCTCTTAGATTTTTTTCATTACTGTACTGAGGGAGATTCGACTCCGATACCATATTTGTTATGAACCAAGCCCATGGCATGTATTATCGCTCTAGGCTTAGGCCCGCATGGATCTTTATTTCAGGCTACTCCATCGAGCCCTAAAAGCGCGCTTACCATGTGAACTTGTGTCATGCCTTATAAAGTTCTTTAGTTTCTTCTGCCATTCCGATGTGGGATTCGCCTAAGGTGACATGTGCACCCTTTTTCAGAAGCTCGCCAGCCTAGAAGCCTGACAGTCCTGCATGACCTGCCCTAATCAACTCGCTCTCTTTCATGGGCATCAAATTCAACCCCCCACCCCACCCTTGGGACTCGTCATCCTCGCTTAGGTTTGCGCCACTACCTTATCAAAGATGTGGGATTCGCCTAAACTTAGTTGGCCGCTAAGGTTTGCCCCATACCGTACTGAGAGAGATTCGACTTTGATACCATATTTGTCATGACCCAAGCACATGTCACACATTCTCCGCTTTGGGCCTAGGCCCGCACGGATTTGTCTTTCGGACTACACCATATCGAGCCCCAAAAACGTGCGTACCATGTGAACTTGTGTCATGCCTTATAAAGCTCTTCACTTTCCTCTCCCATGTGCATGTGCGATTCGCCTAAGGTGACATGTGCAACCATTCTTCAGAACCTCGCCAGCCTGCAAGGTCCTACTTGACCCGCCCTCATTAACTCGCCTTCTGTCATGGGCATCACATTCACCCTCTTCCTCGCCCCTCCCCCCTCCCCCCGAGAACATCCGTCCTCGAATGTAAAGGTGTCTTAGAGGAGTTAACTATTATAAACTATTGAATTTTTTTATAGAAGCTCTAACTATACCAAACTTGCACGTAGCTCAAAAAATATACTGTATGCCACATGGCCAAATCATACGAGTATAATATAACATTGGCCCCACATGACCATCAACAAATCAATATAATCATAACCATGTTAGAACTCACCTTGTAACATTTCTCTCAGCTCTGACCATCATCTACGGTCTAAAATAAGTGAGGATACTTCTTCCTCGTTGCTTCCTCTGCCTCCCACGTCTTTTCTTCTCGATTTTTTTTTCCATAACATTTTTATGGAGGCTACCTCTTTGGTTCTCAACTTACGAACTTGTCGATCACGATCCAAGCACATGGCACGTATTGTCTGCTTTGGGCCTAGACCCGCACAAATTTATCTTTCTGGGCTACGCCACCTCGATCTCCAAAAGTGCGTGTACCACGTGAACTTGTGTCATGCCTTATAAAGCTCTTCACATTCTTCTCTCATTATGATGTGGGATTCGCCTAAGGTGATATGTGCACCCCTTCTTCAAAAGCTTGCCAGCCTAGAAGCCTGCAAGTCCTGCTTGACCCGCCCTTATCAGTCCTCCGTCAGGAACATCACATTCACCCCCTCCTTGGGACTCAACGTCCTCACTGAGGTTCGCCCCACCAACATGTTGAGGGAGATTCAGCTCTGATATCATATTTTTCATGACCCAAGCCATGGCACGTGTTATCCGCTTTGGGTCTAGGCCCCCACAGATTTATCTTTCTGGGATATGCTACCTTGACCCCCAAAAGCGCGCGTACTATGTGAACTTGTGTCATGCGTTATAAAGCTATTCACTTTCTCTCTCATTCCGATGTAGAATTCGCCTAAGGTGACATGTGCACCTTTTTTTCAGAAGTTTGTCAGCCCAGAAGACTGTCAGTCCGACTTGATCCGCCCTCATTAGCCCGTCCTCCGTATGGGGATCACATTTAAAAAGAGAACATATCTAACTATGATGCATGCTAATTATGCACTATGTGAGCTTGGAGTGATGACTTCCGTTAACAACCGTTTGGCTGAGGTTGTGGCAAGTTGTTGACTTCCGCGTCGCTGCCAAGGTGAACCAACTTTCTATGTTTGTCTGCTTTGCATAATGGATGAATTATATATACCAATAAAAAATTGAATGAATGAGTTATTAAATCATTCAGTTGAGCTACAGTGTTTTTCTGAATTTCGCTAAAGTTGAAGTATTAAGAAACTAGTTTGGACTATGTTAGCTAGACTATTTACTTCTTTTTATTTTTATTTTTATGAATTTAGCTCTTTTTTAATAATCTTGATTATGTGCACTTTGATTATTCTATTATGTACTGCTAACTCCCACCAACTAAATTATTCGTAACTATCCCCATTACAAATTAGATCTATATATTTTGTCTCAAGTGTGATTTATACCCTAAAATCCAGATTGTCACCCATTTTATTGATGTTAGGCTACCCCTATGATACAACACATGCTTTGTCACTGCTGGCCGTTTATATTTCCAAGATTCTAGCGTTGTGATTTCATATAAAAAATTATTCGAAAAAGAGTTTGGTCGAGAAACTATATCGAGAAAACGTCAAGAATTTCTATTAATGATATTTATATTAGGTTAAAACTCAAACAGATGCTTAAACACCTACTAAAGTTGCTTCAAAAACTCAACTAATTGTTTAAGTAATTTAATTAATTTTAAGCAATTCAATCAGTTTTTTAAATAACTACTAAACTTGCTTAAATGACTCAGTTAATTGTTTAAACAACTAGTTGCTTAAATAACTCAATATTGTCTCCTCAGAGGTTATAAAGGCAAAAAATCTCTATTCGTAACGTTTTTGAGATAATATTTCTCGACAAATACCGCACTTCAAATTATTATATTATCGTGATTCATAAAGTTTCTAACTTTATCTTGTAGTAAAAATATGATGTTAGTGATAATTACGAGCTTGGTGGAAGTATGAAGGATTGGTAGAAGTAATTAACAACTTTATTCTTTTCCTTTACATGTGGTAAAAGGCTGAATTATGGTTTTAGAATGAAAAAAATGCATAGAGATGAGAGGCGCACCCAAGATTCGAAGGTTGTGAGTGTCACTACTTTATTTATACAGTATAGCTACTACTATCTACAAAGACCGAATATGAAGGATGTATCGATTTGGTTAGTTTTTGGTTAGTTAGAATATATCTTTAATTCACAAAATAAATAACTTCAATTTTTACGCTTAATTTAAATATATTCCAAAAAAATGGCAAAAGAAAAATAAGATTTCACGAAAGAACGCCTCTGATAAAAAATTTATTTAAAAGAATAGCTTAATTACTACATATTCTTCGTTTCACTAAATTAATTTACCTTTATTGTTCTTGGGTTAATATTTTCATCTTAATTGTCGTGTTATATGATAATTATTTTCAAAGTAAATCGTCGACGTTATAATAATCAACTCTAAACGACTATTGACCAAGCTATTTAATTTTTTCTTTTTCAAAACTTAGTAGAAGATGTTATGCAAATTACACTTCAATATATATATTAATATCGTATCATTTAAAAGAGAAACTATATGTTAAGTAAAACCCATTCAAATTAACTATAGGAAAAAAATTGCTCATGAAGTAAGGTATAATGATAGAAACAAATGAGGACTAGTATACAAAAGTTTGAAAAATAAAGAAGAAGAAGAAGAAAAAGAAGAAGAAGAAGAAGAGAGAGACTTAGCAAATAAAAGGAAGAAAGGGAGGAAAAGAAAACAAAGAAAAAAAGGAAAAAGAGCCGAGGTCGAGAAAATGAAGGGAAAAAAAAGAAAGAAAAAAGAGGTGAGGCCCTAGAGCCCAACTGAGAATAAAGGAAATCTTTATCTTAACAAAGTAGAACAAAACGAAAAGAAAAAAAAAGACAAAGAAGATGTGCTACATCAAGGATTCGAACTCGCATTCGTGAGGCCAACAAAAGCATTTAGACTTGACGCTAAACCAGTGGCACATCTGCCTACTTCATGATTTCTGAGTGTCACTCTAATAATATATTTATTTTTTCACAACTATCTCATATACATACTAAGAATTTTAACGAAGTGAGCGGGTGGTGTGGCACGCCTACCTCATAAGGTAGATCCGCCCTAATACAAACAACGCAAGTTGATACCTTGGCAAGCGATACGGAAGTCAACAACTAGCAGCAACCTTGGCCAAACGATTGTTGACCGAATCGTCACTTCATAGCTTACATACGCATGATTAGCCATGCGCAATAGTTAAATGTGTTCCCTTTTTCACATAATATTTTAATTATTTTGCTAATTTTTCATGTTGCTTTAGTTTCGCACTCTTAGTAGGAGTACGAGACTAAGGTAGGGCTATATTATGGGCCGAGTAGGCCTCTTACCAACCCATTACCGACCTAGTATCGATCTATTAGCATTCCAGTTGCAAGCTATCATTTTGTTCATGGTAGCTTAGGACTTGTAATTCTGTTCATGTATATTCCAAACAAATGATATATTTTTTTCATATTAACATTGTGATCCTAATCTTAGTTGCTCATAACTTGTATTACTAGTTCTTGTGATAGTTGTATTAATTTTTGCGTTCTTATTTTATTATTAATTTGATAATCTTCAGTTCGAGTTGTGTTATATGTTGTATTACCTAGCGAGTTGGATTAGGTTGCTATCATGACTTGGTGAGATTTGAGTCGTGATAATTTTTTCAACCAAAGAATTTTCTATGCAACCAGAGGCCGGGGTAGGGGGAAGGGCTAGAGCCTAGACTAGAGCACGTGTGACAGCACCTATAGCTACTCACGCTCGTGCTAGAGCGGCATCAGTTGAGCCGCAAATAGCTCTGGATGGTGAGCAGATTCCAGTTCAGGATGAGCCGGTAGGACCAGCTCAGGTCCTTGAGAGGTTTGTTGCTACCCCAATGCTTCAGGATGCTTTGATCTGTACGGTTAGCTTAATTGAGAGCATGGCTCCGTCGGGTGTACTTCCTATGGCACCAGCTACTTCCTAGGCAGGGGAGGAGCTCAGATCCCTGCTACCCATACTCCATAGCAGATGGTTCATGAATGCCATACTCCAGAAGTTCTACCAGCAGGTGTAACTCAGCCTATTACTATAGCATGGCCAGAGGATAGGCCCGTTATGCCAGTGGATGATAATAAGAGGATGGATAGGTTCTAGAAGTTGCAACACCCACACTTTGAGGGTGGTCCTTCAGAGGATGCCTAGGATTTCATGGATAGGAGTCACAATATTCTACATAATTTGGGATTTATGAAGTCCAATGGAGTTGATTTCACTACTTTTCAGTTGAGAAGGCCAGCCAAGAGGTGGTGAAAGATGTGCGAGCAGGACATGCTAGCAGGGTCAATCCCTCTCTTATGGGTTCAGTTTTAGTATTTTTTTCTTAGAGAAGTTTATGCCACCCAATAGGAGAGATGAGCTCTATAGCCAGTTTGAGCATTTGGTTAAGGGTAGCATATCAGTGACACAGTATGAGATGAGGTTCACACTGTTATCACACTATACAGCTTTTTGATTTCTACCGAGAAGGAGAAAGTGCAGAGGTTCATTGAGGGTCTTCACTTTGGTATCAAGATTAGGATGGTGTGTGAGGTTAAGACAGAGACCATATTTCATCAGACGGTGGAGATTGCTAGGAGATTGGAGCGCATCCATATGCAGGGTAGGGAGGAGCGCGAGGCCAAAACGCTTGTAATACTGTAGGATTCAGTGGTGCCTCATCTGGAGGAAAACAATATTATGATAGAGGACATCATGCCAGACAAGTTCAGTCAGCACTTCCGATCTCCCGCGGCACCTCATTCAGTCATGGTTTTCATGGTGCTCGTTCAAGACAGTTTCTATATAGTGCCCCTTCAACCTTTGGTCCTTGCAGCACACTCCAGGCAGGCCAGTTCAGTGGGTATCTGTCATGACCCAAAATCTCAACCAATGGGTTGTGATGGTGCCTAACATCACTTGCTATGCAAGCCAACACTTAACAATAATAATAGAAGCAAAACCAAACATTTAACATCATAATATCATAAATAAAGAGTGAAAGCTCCTAGGTCAACATAATAAGTCTAAAACCATCACAACAGTCTACACAACTTCCTAAGATTTGTGTTACTGGGTGCATGAGCTCTAAGGAGTACTAAAAATAAAGGCTGAAATGAATATAAACTATTGTATGATACAAATAAACAGTAGTAAAGATAATGAAGGTGATTCCAGATCGTGCGATCGATATGCAGCACTACCTCGAGTCTCCCAAGTATCCAAGCAAAGCACTTTTCGGGACTTCGCTGGTACCAATGCCTGAATGCGCATGTCACGACCCAAAATTTCACCTCAAGACCGTGAATCATCTTTTGAGTATTAATAATATTATTTTGTACTTAATATTATATTTTAACCGTGTAGGAATAAAGCGGTGTGAAGATAAAAAGATTTGGAGCAAAATTAAATAAAACGCGAAAGAAAAAAAGAAAATTAAAAGACTAAAAAAGGGGGGACACCCTTTAGGTTTTGTCCTCCCTAATGGAAGACAAAAGAGTAAGCTATGGAATGCAAAGCAAAACGCAGCAAAGAAGGATTGCAAAACGTTACTGGTTTCTGCGCCAGGGCCAATGCTAGGCGCTAGTCTGGACGCTGGGGGCGGGATTTATCCTATTTCGCCCCTTCGGTCCTACACGGTCCCAACTTATATAAAAGGGGTTCTAAACCTATTTTGGAGGGAGATAACATTTTTGAGAGGAACTTTTGACCAAGGGAGAGCACAGAACTACCGTGGAGGTCGGGTTTCATCTTTTCTTCCACCAAACCTAGTAATTTTTATGTTTCTTTGTATGATTTATTGTTTGGCTATCATGTCTATGTGGAGCTAAACTTCACGTTCTAGGGTTGTCATTCTTTCATGACTGTTGTTATTTGAATATTGATTTTGATTTCTTATTTATCATATTAGTTTATTTATTCAATCCTACGCTTAATTATTTAATTGTTTGATCACCAATTAAATACTATCTACGAATCTAGAATTGAACTCGAAAGTGGAAATTCTAGATTGCACATAGGACTGAATAGAGCAAGTTCTTAAACCTGGGCATCGGGGAACAGATTCGCAGTTAGGATAGACATATACCTAATTGTCTTGCTTGGTTGATGTACATGAATTATAAATGCGTTCTTGTTAGTTCTAATTCCATAGACATATAGGCGTTAGGTTAGCTTGAATAGTCGAGTAAGAACTCGACAAAGTCTTATGAGCAATATTAACCCTGTCAACCAATGAACTAGATGAATTAGTTAGTCAGTTCAATTGAAGAATACAATAGGAATGTTAGATAGTCCATAACCCTGGATCGTTTTCATTACATTGATAACATAAAAATCTAATCTTCCTCTATTCAAAGTCAATTTTTTTATTTTTTTTAGTTTAGTTACTTTAGCATCACTACTTTTGTGTTTAATTCTTGTTCAGATAATTAGGATAGTCTAATTTAGTTAATAGTTAATCACATGTACTCGTGGGCTCGACATCCGACTTTTAGTCACTTTATTACTTGACGACCGCGTTTACTTACGTGTGCGTTTGGCCGCAACAAATTTTTGGCCCCGTTTCCGGGGACTTAGAATTAGCTTATTTTCTTGATTAGACTTTTACTTTTTTATCTTTACAAGTTTTTTTTTCCTTTTTGTAAATATTTTTATTTTTATAACAATTTGATCTTTCTTTTAGTGTGTTTCTAGTTCTCTCAACATGACATCTGGGGATGAAATATCCGGAAGTAAGGTTATTGATGAAGAGGTTTGGTTGACGGAAGACTTTTATGAATCGTCTTTTTGGGCTTATCATGACCTGAATTCTGGGAGGTCTGAATTTAAATATGGGAGTAAAGGTTGGTATTGGGACGAATATTCTCGATTAAGGGAATGTACGAAATGACGTTATCTTCTAACAACATTGGTGAATGATTGGTCTAAGGAGAGAGTTGAGCTTGCACATAAAATTGATAATTTTGGCTTGGCTGTGCCTAACTTGGATGCAGATTTGAGTGCAAAAGTTCGTGTAACGCCCAACAATTTAATGATGAGTTGTGTGAAGCTGAAAAAAATCTTCTATACCAAATTGAAGAGCTAAAATAAGAATACCAATCATTAGACCATATTTTTCTTGATGATGCCAATATTGAGAAGAGTGCTTTAGAGTCATATGAGGGAGTAAATAACATTACTTTTGGAGAATTGAGTGTGTGTATAGACAGGGATGTAAATAGTAGTACAATTCATGAGTAAAGGCGCATTAAACCGCATTCCAATCATTTTTCCACATTGTGTTTAGATAGTAAGATAGTAATCGAGCCATCTGAGCCTATGGGGGAGTCAAAGAGTGAGGATGAGAGTTGCTATATTCTTGAATTTGTCATTCCAAAAAGCAAAAATTACCTTCCTCATCTAAAGGCCGAGAAGTGTAGAGTAAAAAATTTATTACTTAGCCCGGTTGTCTTTGTGGCCCCACCAAAAGAGCATAGCCACAGACTAGAAGCCAAATTAGGGGCTCGATTCATAAGTTCGGGGTGGAGGCAAAAAGTGGTTCTCGTCGTGCCGCGACGTTAAATTAGGCACTTGTTGGGAGGCAACCCAGCTTTACTACTTTCTTTTAGTTTTGATTTTTTTCTTATTGTATGATTTTTGTAGTGTTGTTTTATTTTGTAGGATTTTGAGCATAGGGAACAAAGCCACAGGAAGTGTGAAAAAGTGATCCAGATGATTGGAACTAAGTATGGGGTGCCCGCACAAAGGACCATCCTTGGGAGAAGTCTGAGTACCCCGTGAGCTGCTAGTTCTTGGCCTTTGGCCTTTCAGGGAGTTTCTTGTCCGCCCTCATTATTTTTTTTAACATTATTTGTGCATTGGAGACACTGCACTATTTTAAGTGTGGGGTGGGAGAATTCCTTTAGATCATTAGTAGTATTATATTAGTATATTAATTTCTTATTTTTCTCAGTTTTGTATTTTTGTTTTTTTTATAGTAGTGTAGTATTTAAGGTGATTAATTTTAAAATTAAAAAAAGGAAAAAATTAAAAAATATTGGACTTTTTCCGACGATGGATCTCCTAGACAGTTTTCTTGAGGGACTAAAGTCTAGCAAAAAATTGAAAAATAAAAATAATAATACAAAAGTATGTCTTTTTGTTTTTTAGGTAGTAATAATCCCGCATAGTTTTTCTTTGTGCCTTGTTCTTTTTCATGGGATGTAGTTTGAACCGGGTAGTAATTATTTTATTCTTAGAGTAGGTTAGACTTTAGGGAATAAATGGAAGAAAGATGAGATTCCTAAGCGCCCTTGACTTGTTTGATAGTAGCATATTTAGGCTTTGGCACATGTAGTATCTTTCCTATATTTTGAAATTGTCTATGATGCATGTACAGACTGGATAACATGTTATTGACGCCTATGTCTCATTTACTTGACTTATGTTCAGTTTATGCTTAATGCTTAATATCTCATGGCTTCGTGAATACTTGCATTTATTGAGAGTCAGAATGGGACCGTCCCTTAGTAGTCATGTGTCATGTATGGTAAGGTTTTTATGTAGTCTATGTATTGTACTTGTGTCTAGAATTTGCCCGGTATGTGAGTTGAAGCGAAATTTTAGGTGATGCTCGGTTTGAAAAATGATTTTAGGCCTTGTTTGATCTTTTTGAGCTTAGTGCTTATCACAAATAATATTTATCCCTAGTTAAACTTTTTGAGCCTATAGACTTTTATTTGGCATCCACATTACGAGCCTATACCCTTTTGTTCTTAATTGACATTGTTTTGATCTTTTTACCTCTTAAAGCATTTTAAGTGTGAAATGAGCGCTAAAAGAAGTAAGGAGGAAATGCGGGGTGGCTTTTGAGTGGAATCAATGAAAGAAAGAAGGGTGCACTTTATTTTGTAAAATAATACACCACTACCGAAAATTGAAAAAGGAAAAAAAAGAAGAAAAATCTGGAAAAAAAAAAGAAAAATAAATGTAGATGAATAAATGTCTTGTTTTTGCTAGTGCAGTGCAAATTAAGATAGTGCTTAAAGAAAAAGGGAATATTTTTTTTGGGTGATATTGTTTGTGAAGTTGAAGTTGGATTGAGGAAATTTGCGCTTAAGTTATTTGGTGATGTGTTAAAGTGCTTAGGAGGGTGAACCATTATTTCTTAATATATCCTACCCGTTCTTTAGCTCACATTACAATCATAAAAAGTCCTAATTAATTTTAGATCGAGCGAGCTTATATTAGTAGAGATTTACATTAAGGGAAAGCCTATGGTACCAATTGCATGCATGTGACTTCTTTGTGAGAGTGAGAGATTTCTTTTATATACAAGTGAGTCCTTAAACTATATTTGATTATGAGATTCGGATGTGTGGATTCAACTTACTCTCTTCACTTTTGTTGTGAGGGCACATGATTTTTTGAGGGATAGGTAACATTATTAGACTTCTCTATGATGTTAGATGTTCAAGCCATGAGTGCATTGTGACATTAAGTCGATTTTGGAGGCTAGGATTGTTATGAACACGTTGTATTTATTGTGAATATTATTGAAGAATGGCATAAGTAAAGGGAAGTGTAAGTGATTGCATATGCTATAATTTAATTGTTGCGATCAACCATGGTCAATGGTGTAGTGTGCTTCAAATGTGTAAATATGAAGTGCTCAAGAATAGTGTGAATTATTGGTTGACTCGAGGACGAGCAAGAGTTTAAGTGTGGGGTGGTGATGTTCGGCTAAAAAATACATATATTTAACCATTGTTGCCTCACATTCTAGTACTTTTAATCGTCTTTTGAGTATTAATTATATTATTTTGTGCTTAATATTATATTTTAAATATGTAGGAATAAAGCAATGTGAATATGAAGAGATTTGGAGCAAAATTAAATAAAACGCGAAAGAAAAAAGAAAATTAAAAGACTAAAAAGAGGGGGACACCCTTTAGGTTTTGTCCCCCAAATGGAAGACAAAAGAGTAAGCTATGGAATACAAAGCAAAACGCAGGAAAGAAGGATTGCAAAACGTTACTGCTTTTTGCGCCAGGGCCAGTGCTAGGTGCTGGTCTGGACGCTGGGGGCAGAATTTATCCTATTTCACCCGGGACAATGTTATTTCGGTCCTACATGGTTCCAACTTCTATAAAAGGGGTTCTAAACCTATTTTGGAGGGAGAGAACATTTTTGAGAGGAACTTTTGACCAAGGGAGAGCATAGAACCTCCGTGGAGGCCGGGTTTCATCTTTTCTTCCACCAAACTTAGTAATTTTTATATTTCTTTGTATGATTTGTTGTTTGGCTACCATGTCTATGTGGAGCTAAACTTCACGTTCTAGGGTTGTCATTCTTTCATGACTGTTGTTATTTGAATATTGATTTTGATTTCTTATTTATCATATTGGTTTATTTTTTGAATCATGTGCTTAATTATTTAATTGCTTGATCACCAATTAAATACTATCTATGAATTTAGAATTGAACTCGAAAGTGGGAATTCTAGATTGCACATAGGATTGAGTAGAGCAAGTTCTTGAACCTGGGCATGGGGGAACGAATTCGCAGTTAAGATAGACATATACCTAACTGCCTTATTTGGTTGATGTACAGGAGTTATAAATGCGTTCTTATTATTTCTAATTCCATAGACATATAGGCGTTAGGTTAGCTTGAATAGGCGAGTAAGAACTCGACAGAGTTTTATGAGCAATATTAACCCTGTCAACCAATGAACTAGATGAATTAGTTAGTCAATTCAATTAAAGAATACAATAGGAATGTTAGATAGCCCATGACCCTGGATCGTTTTCATTACATTGATAACATAAAAATCTAATCTTCCCCCGTTCAAAGTCCATTATTTATTTTCTTTTTATTTAATTAGTTTAGAATCAAATATTTTTAGGTTTAATTCTTGTTTAGATAATTAGGATAGTCTAATTTAGTTAATAGTTAATCACAAGTCCTCGTGGGTTCGACATCCGACTTTTAGTCACTTTATTACTTGACGACCGCGTATACTTGCGTGTGCGTTTGGCCGCAACAAGTTTTTGGCGCCGTTGTCGGGGACTCTAATGGTACCAATGCCTGAATTTACACAAGAAGTGTAGAAGTATAGTATGAGTACAACTAACCCAATGTACTTAGTAAGTGTCGAGCCTAACTCCGACGAGATAGTGACAAGGCTAAGCCAAGATACCCACTATATAAACCTTTGCAGTTAACAAATAAGAGAAAGAACAAGTGGAAATACGAGGAATAGTAAAGTGATCAACTAAAAGAAATAACAACCATTTTTCTCAAATAACACAACTAAACCTTTCTCAACAACTCAAATCCAAGAGGATGACACCATCTCTATGAAACAACATAGTCGAATCTACTCTGCATAATAGAAGGAATGAGTAAAAGATATCATATCAAATAGCATGGCAACACCCTTAATTTATTCACCTCTCATCCTCGCCAGTACAATAACACCCTTCGCGCGCGCGCGCGCGCACACACACACACACACACACACACACACACATATATATATATATATATATATATATATATATATATTATTAATCATTCTAAAAAATAATAGTAGGAGTGACTTGTGTAATAATAATAATGTTAAGAAGCACAAAAACACCATTCGTGTGTAAGTCACTCTTCCTCAAAAGCATGGAATTACCCTTAGTGCAATCCACTCTTCTCACCAAGCATATATAAAACAATACCAAGCAAGGTAGGAAGCATAATAATATCAAGAAGAGTTTGGCATGGATTCTAGATGAGGAGAGACTTTGGTTATGGATGTTCAGGTCTTGGACAATAGATTTGTGGGATTGAATATTTCTGAGTCTGGTAGAGTTCTCGCTTGTGTTTTTGAGCCATCCATCCTTATTTGAGAACATTAAGGCTCTCTAGTATGATGATCCCCATTCATTGATACTTAATATGGTTATTGTATATGATGGTGTTATGCGACTTCAGGGTGGGATTTGTGTTCCTAATGTTGATGGCTTGAGGGAGTTGATACTTCAGGAGGCACATAATTCACAGTATTCTATTCATCCAGGTGCTACGAAGATGTGTCGCGACTTGAAGTAGCATTATTAGTGGCGGAGGATGAAGAAGGACATTGTTGGGCATATTTTACAGTGCTTGAGTTGCCAGTAAGTTAAGTACAAACATAAAAAATCAGGTGGTTTGACTCAGAAGATAGCTATACCAGAGTGAAAGTGAGAGCGTATCGTAATGGACTTTGTGGTAGGATTACCACATATCTTGAGGAAGTTTGATTTTATTTGGTTCATTGTGGATAGGTTAACTAAATTCGCGCATTTCATACCGATATTGATTACTTATACTTCAAAGAGGTCGGCCCATATCTACTTTGGAGAGGTGGTTTATTTTCATGGCGTTCCTATTTCTATCATTTTAGACTGTGGCACTCACTTCACATCTCACTTTTGGAGAGCAGTACAGTGGTAGTTAGGTACACAAGTCGAGCTTAGCATAACATTTCACCCCCGGATGAATGGTCAGTTTGAGCGGACTATTGAGATTCTTGAGGATATGTTACAGGCTTGTGTGATTTATTTTGGGGGTCATTGAGATCTATTCTTACCTTTGGCAGAGTTTTCTTACAATAATAGTTATCAATCTAGCATTTAGATGGCTCTTTATAAGGCTTTGTATGGTAAACGGTGTCATTCTCCTATTAGTTGGTTTAAGACTGTGAGGCTAGGTTGTTGTGTATTGACTTAGTTCGTAATGATTTGGAAAAGGTAAGTTGATGCAAGAATGACTTCGAACATCTCAAAGTTGGTAGAAGAGTTATGCAGAGAAAAAGGTTCCTGATGTGGCATTTATGGAGGGTGAGAAGGTACATTAGAAAGTTTCACCCATGAAGGGTGTGATGAGATTTGAAAAGAAGGGCAAGTTGATTCCGAGGTTTATTGGTCCATTTGAGGTGTTGGAGAGAGTTGGTGAGGTTGCTTATATGCTTGCTTTGCCTCCTAGTCTTTCAAGAGTTCATCCGGTATTCATTTTTCCATGCATTAGGGGTATAATGAAGATAAGTTGCATGTTTTGGACTTCAACATAGTGCACCTAGATAAGAATTTGGCCTATGAAGAAGATTCAGTAGCTATCTTGGACAGATAGGTTTAGAAGTTGAGGTCAAAGGAGATTACGTCGGTGAAGGTGTTTGGAAAGGACAACTGAACGAGGACGCTACTTAGGAGACAGAGTCAGATATGCGGAGCAGATATCCATACCATTTCAGCACTTCAGGTATGTTTTTAACCCGTTCGAGGATGAATTTTTGTTTAAGAGGTGGATAATACAATGACGCGATTGATCGTTTTGAGTATTAGAACCCATATTCCCATATTTGATAATTTTAGGTTGGTTTGATGTTATATGGAATTCAGGTATGGGTGGTTTGGTTTTCATGAGGTTCGAGAGTGAGTTAGAACACTTAGTCTCATTTTGAAAACCTTAAGATTGTAAGAGTTGACCAAGGCTTGACTTTTGGGTAAACGACCTCGGAATCGGGATTTGAAGATTCCTATAGGTTTGTATGATAATTTTGAATTTGGGTGTATGTTAGGATTTGGTTTGGAGGTTCCTAGGTGGATTTGGTACCATTTATAGAAAGTTGGCATTAGAAGGATTATGGATTTTATAAGTTTGACAAATAGTTAACTTTAAATTATCGGACTTCGATTAGTGTTCCGAGGCTATGCATAAGTTTGTGTAGCTGAATTAAACTTGTATGCAAAGTTTGGTTAAGATCCGAGATGTTGATGGCAGGCTATAATATCATATTTTAGTCACTTATCGCACTCTAATTTACTGCACTTTAATTGAGTTGGGGCTTTAATCGCTAGTGTTTTGCACTAATTGTGTGATTTATACCTTATAGGAGTGATTCTTATATATGTAGATGTTATGGAGTGAATTCAAGCTATTCTGGAGCTTTGAAGTCTGAGTAAAAGCCCAAGGATTAAGTTGGGATTGAGTTCGGGGATCAACGGATGATAGTGCAACGAAACGAAGAATCGAGCAGGCATATTGCGCAGTATCCAGTAAAATGCACATAACATTTCGCTCGAAACTTCGTTTGGGATCCACAATATATCGTTGGAAATCTATTTAAAAGGGTTACAACTTTCATGTTTTACATTTTCCCAAATTCCTAACAGAACACCATCCACATGTGCGGCCGCGCACTGGGCGCGCATATGAGGCAGAACAGGGTGAAAAGTGCGCGGCCAAGTGCACGAGCACACTTTCAGGTACGCGGCCGCGCACGTCCTATCCGGGAAAAATGTCCTATTTTGCGTAGGAGAAGGTGTATTTGTTTGGGCCTGACCCTACTTGGTATATACACATGGGAAAACGGTATTTTGAGGACTTTTGATATAATTTAGATCTAAGGAAGCTAAGGAGAAGAGGGAGAAGCAAGAGCACAAGGATTTCACCATTCATCCTCACTCAAGACAAGGGTTTGGATGTTTTATGTTTTCCTTTGACTTAAACTAAATTGTGATGAATTTCTCCATAACCATGGAGTAATTCTTCCTTAGGGATTGATGGATTTGGTGTTTTGAGAATTGTTTGTGGATATTAACTCTAGTTTTATGTATTAAAGCGTTTTGGGTGTTTTTTATTGTTGCATATATATTCACTTGTTTATGTAATCGAAAGAGGCATAATTTGTGATATTTTTCATTATCCTATTGGTTGAATTCATTGATTCTTGTTAGTAATCGAAAGAGGCCAGTTGAATTAATATTTAGACCTAGTTAGGAGGATAATCGAAAGAGGTTCTCCTAAGGATCAATCCACTACAAATTCTTGCATATCTTCATCAAGCTTAACTTAGTTCATATCATAAGGTTGAGACTTAATTGGGAGAAGAGTTTCTACTGAATGTTTGAATATAATAGAGTGAATTCGAGAGACTCACTTGAACCATAGAAGTGAAGTAACTAGAGTTAATTCCCAAACGAGTATCTTACACCTATCCAATCAACCCCTATTTTCTCCATGATATGTTCTTACTTACTATTGTTGCGATTGTCATTAGCCAATAGTTTAGACTTCTAGTAAATTTTAGTTTTAAATCACATAACTCTAAATTGTTGATCATCTTGGATAGCAATTAAAACTAGAAGCTACGAAAACACTGTTTAAATCTAATCCCTATGGATACGATATTTTCTATATTATATTCGACTAGCGAACATAATTTTGTGTTGTATTTTTAGCTCGTCAAATTTTGGCGCCGTTACCGGGGATTGGCAATCAATAGTGTTTAAAATAGTCTGTAGTGCTAATTCAGGAATTAGCTTTAATTTTCTTTTCTTTTTTCCTCTTATTTTTAGTTTTGTTTAGTTAACTTCTCTTTAAGATTTCTTTTGTTGAAGAACTCTTGAAGAAAATATTCTTGATATTAAACTCTAAATACTGTAAAGATGGAGTACAACCAGCCTAAGAAAACGGTTGAAGAGTTAGCAGCTGAACATTGTCAGCGGTGCGCTATGTGTTTTAAATGCGGTGGAAATCATCTATGGGTTGACTGTCAAGCAGGTATGTATTCTTCCTATAGTTCGTATTTTGTACAGTCTCACTCTGTTTCTAGTCCGTACATGTATGAGGATTCATATGGGCACAATCTTGACTCTGGTTGGGATGAATACCCTTATTATAACTGGAATGGAAGCGAAGTGAGACAACTACCTCAAGGGGAGAATGGTAGTTTAGAAGAGCTTGTGTATAAGTTCATAAATAAGGTGGAAAAGAGATTTACACAAGATGATGAAGCCATTAGCAACCTAACAATGCAAGTAAGTCAAATAATAAAGCTCATTGCGTTGTGATGGTGAATATATGGAGGAGATACCCTGCGAGAATGAACCTACTCAAGAGGATGAGCGTCTACAAAGGGAGATTTCCATGATATAAGAGAACTCTGATTCAACTGAGATGATTGAAAATAAGGCTGGGGTTGAGTGTGAAGCAACAGAAGAAGAGTTCAAACCCCCATCCACCTTTCCACATTTGCAACCTTTAGTAGAAGAGAATGAAAAACAAATGGCCTTGGACATACCAGAGGAATAATCACTTGACCTTTCTTCTGTGTTATCTTATTCTAACCTTGATCATGTGGATTTTATTTTTGGGGATTTATACGAATATGTATATATTGATCTTGTGAAAGAATGCAGGAACAAGTTGAGGATGATCATGAACGAGCAATTCATCGCTCAAGATGAGGACAAGAATGAAAAATAAAAAGTGGGTCTTGCAGGTATCCACAGAAGAATTGGGCTCAATGAGCTCCATAAAGAATCCCAAGGAGCGAAAACGAGGAATGAACTCAGAATTAGGGGTGGAGCTTATAAGTTCTCGGAAAAGAAGAAAATTCAGGGAAGTTTCCTTTACCTTATGCTTTTTAATTGTGTGTCATGGGGACATGTCACAACTTAAAGTGTGGGGTGGGGGATATATTTGTATGTATGTTGTATGTATATTAATTTGGTTAGTTTCTTTTTGTTAGTTGTAGTAGTTAAAGATAGAAAAAAATGGAATTTTTTTTAAATTTTTGATTTTTCCCGACAATGGATATCATTCGACGGGTTTCTTGAGGGAATTAAAGTCGAAAGAAAAAGACAAAAAGATTTTATTTTGTTAGGTAGTGTATTAATTTCACTTTGATTTTTCTTTATGCTACGGCTCTTTTCCAAAGGTTTTGTTTGAACCGGGTATAGTTAGTTTTTATTTTTGTTAGGAGTAGAAAATCTTGTGCTTGGTTTGAAATGGAAGCAATATCTCTTGACTTTGTTATGCCTTGAGAATAGTGAGTACTTTAGTTATGACACTTAGGCTCAGTTTTTTACTCTTGTGTAAGTACCTTAAATTGTATAATCTTAACTTTGCTTAACTGTTTTGACTAGAGTGTCTTGATGAATCCAATATTGAGTGAGTTATGTGCCATGTGTGTGAGATTTTGTGTTATTTATGCATTGCATTTGATGTCTAGAACTTGCTTCGTGTATTTGCAAAGCGAAATAGTAGTTTTATTCAATCTTGGAAGTGATATAGGCATTTCTTTGTTGAGCCAATTATATGCTTTTACCCACCAAAATTTTATGTATCGTAGTTAATCCCGTTGAGCTTGTAATCCTGTTTTTTTTTTGGCAACAACATTACAAGCCTTATCCATTTGTTTGAATTGACCATTTATTTGAACCATTTACCTCTCTTGAGCACTTGAAATTGTATGAACTTTGTAAAAATTAAAGTGTGGGGTGGTTGGTTTGGATTTTGAGTAGAACTATTGAAATAAGGAGAAAGGTGCATTATTTTAAAAAAGAAAGATCCATTTGAATTGAAAAAAAAGAGATTAATTGTATGATTGTAAAAAAATATTCTTGATAGTGGTAACTCTGGATGTAATTGTGCTTAAAGAAGAAGGGAGTTAATGCATATTGATGTTAAGGTGGAGTTATGGTTTGACATAAGTGTGGGGTTTTGAATGATAAATTGTATGTATTAAAGTGCTTAGGGAGGTGTTGTCACTCTTATATCTAAATGTATCCTACCCGTCCCGCAACTTACATTACAACCAATTAAAGTCCTACTTGATACTTGACTGAATAAGCTCAATTAGTAGAGTAGTACACTACGGACAAGCTTATGGTTCATCTTTTGTGGCATATAAATGTTGTTTCTGAGAGTGAGTGAATTCATTCTATCTTGAGTTCCTGATTGTTCTAAATTTTATGGTGTGTGGAACTACTCTCTTTTGTTGTGAGGGCACTTGATTCATGAAGGAAAGGTAGTGCTTGATCTCTATGTTGGAGTAAGTGAGCGAGTTGTAAATAGTGCGTGGTACGTTGAGTCGATTCTTGAGGTGAAGATGTTATACTATTGTGCTTAAACTATTTTAAATATTCTTGGTATGATGAGTTATGAGAATTGTTTAAAAAGGTCATGCCATTATGAAGTGTAGTTTGATTACTCGAGGATGAGCAATGGTTTAAGTATGGGGTATTGATGGTAGGCTATAATATCATGTTTTAGTCGCTTATCGCACTCTAATTTACTGTACTTTAATTGAGTTGGGGCTTTAATCGCTAGTGTTTTGCACTAATTGTATATTTTATGCCTTGTAGGAGTGATTCCGATCTATGTAGATGTTGTGAAATGAATTCAATCTATTATGGAGCTTTGAAGTCTAATTAAAAGCCCAAGGATTAAGTTGGGATTGAGTTCGGGGATCAACGGATGATAGTGCAACGAAACGAAGAATCGAGCAGGCATATTGCGCAGTGTCCAGTAAAATACACATAACGTTTCGTTCGGAACTCCGTTTGGGCTTCACAATATATCGTTGGAAATCTATTTAAAAGGGCTACAACTTTTATGTTTTATATTTTTTCAAATTCCCAACAGAACGCCATCCACATGCGCGGCCGCGCACTGGACGCTCATATGAGGCAGAACAGGGTAAAAAGTGCGCGGCCAAGTGCACGAGCACACTTCTAGGTGCGCGGCCACGCATGTCCTATCCGGGAAAAGTGTTCTATTTCGTGTAGGAGAAGGTGTATTTGTTTGGGCCCGACCCTACTTGGTATATATACATGGAAAAACGGTATTTTGAGGACTTTTGACATAATTTAGACCTAAGGAAGCTAAGGAGAAGAGTGAGAAGCAAGAGCACAAGGATTTCACCATTCATCCTCAGTCAAGATAAGGGTTTGGATATTTTATGTTTTCCTTTGACTTAAACTTAATTGTGATGAATTTTTACATATCCATGGAGTAATTCTTCCTTAGGGATTGATGGATTTGGTGTTTTGAGAATTGTTTGTGGATATTAACTCTAGTTTTATGTATTGAAGCGTTTTGGGTGTTTTTATTGGTGCATATATATTCACTTTTTATGTAATCTAAAGAGGCATAATTTGTGATATTTTGCATTATCTTATTGGTTGAATTCATTGATTCTTGTTAGTAATCGAAAGAGGCTAGTTGAATTAATGTTTAAACCTAGTTAGGAGGATAATCAAAAGAGATTCTCCTAAAGACCAATCCACTACGAATTCTTGCATATCTTCACCAAGCTTAACTTAGTTCATATCGTAAGGTTGAAACTTAATCGAGATAGGAGTTTCTATTGAATGTTTGAACATAATAGAGTGAATTCGAGAGACTCACTTGAACCATAGAAGTGAAGTAACTAGAGTTAATTCCCAAACAAGTATCTTATACCTATTCAATCAACCCCTATTTTCTCCCTTTGATATCTTCTTGCTTACTCTTGTTGCGATTGTCATTAGCCAATAGTTTAGACTTCTAGTAAATTTTAGTTTTAAATCATACAACTCTAAATTGTTGATCATCTTGGATAACAATTAAAACTAGAAGCTACGAAAACAATATTTAAATCCAATCCATATGGATATGATATTTTCTTTATTATATTTGACTAGCGAGCATAATTTTATGCTGTGTTTTTAGCTCGTCAGATGTCTAGGTATAAATCGGACTCTTGGTTGGAAGGATAGAAGCTTATGAACTTAAGAGAGTTTCATGTATGTTTTGACCTTTGATTGTTAGATGTGATGATTATGTATGTGTTTTGAGACCTTGAATAGATTTTGATAGTGTTTATGGACTTGTTGGAATGTTTGGATGGAGTTTCGGGAGGCTCGAGTGAGTTTTGAACCACCTAGAGTATATTTGAAGATTACTGATTTCTGATATCAAGGGTGTTCTTCGCAATAGCATGGGAGGTGCTGCGATCACGTAGAGGCATGGTGTCAACTGTGGTTTGTTCTTTGCGATTGTATGGAGGTGGTATATGATAGCAATGTGTTGTTTGTGGGTGTGTGCAATGCGTTCATGAGAGGATCTATGTGATCACGTAGAGCAGTCTGATGGCCAGGGGCGAGTGCTTCGTGATCGCATGGTTGCATCCGCAATCGCATAGGTGAGTCAGGTGGAGCTTCGCGATCGTGTGGGTATGTTCGTGATCGCGAAAGATAGAAGTTAGCGGTGGACCTTTGTGCACCGCGATCGCGTGGTTGATGACCACGATCACGAAGAGTATTGCTGGCAGGGGTATATTTTGTCTAGAATTTCGGGAATTAGCTCACTTTTACTATTTTTGAGTTTTGAAGAACGACAGGAGTAGATTTTGAAGATGGGTTTTACTACAATCTTGAGAATAAGTAATTTTCACTTGGATTTGATCATATATTTTGATTCCGAGTGGATTTTTGTACCCAAAATATGAAATTTTAAAGTGAAATTTGGAGTTTTTCTCTAAAAATTAAAAGAGTGTAATTTGAGATTTTGATCATCGATTTGGACTCAAATTTGGAAGATAAACATATATTTGGACTCATAGGATTATGGGTCGACGTGGTCTAGTCCTAGACTCGAGTTTTGATCATGTGAGCCCGAGTTAATTTTTGTTGACTTTTTGAGATTTGATTCAAGATTGAAACTTTATTGTTTGGAATTGATTTCTATGAATTTATTTGACCGTATTAAGTATGGTTGGGTTAGATTCGAGCATTTGGAGGAGAATTTCAAAGGAAAAGTGGTTTTAGAGGGTTATAGCGATTCCGGAAAGAGGTAAGTCTCTTATCTAACCTTGTTAAGAAGGAATTTTCTACAAATTGAACTTATGTGCTGCTTGCTACATGATTTGGGGGTGACATATATATGAGATGATGAGCGTATATACGTTTTCCAAGGTTATACCGTGTTTGGGGTAGTTTTAGGATTCTTTATACTTTGTTTTGTTGTTTGTTCTTCTTGACTTATGCTTTATGTGATTATATAACTACATGAGCCTAATTTTATCATTTTAGAAATTATATTGTAGCTTTCGACTTGTTATTTGGATATAACGGGCTATTCTTGAGATCATACACTTATTTTGACCATAGTCATACTTTATGTGATAATTTCTTATCGTTATTTTTATTTAGTAAGTCCTTATGTATTTCTTTTTTTTTTGGTTGAAGTCCTTGTGTATTTCATTTATATATATATATATATATATATATATATATATATATATATATATATATATATATATATATATATACACACACACACACACACACACACACACACACACACACACACTCTTCATTGTTATAATTATGAAATAGTTGGACATTTGAGCTGATTGATATTGCTAGGACACGATAATTATTTTCGTACGGTTATTAAAACACTAATGTGATATGACACGATGGATTTTCGTGCGGTGTTGGATACGAATCTGCCCTTCTGGAGTTAGGTGATTACCCATGTTATATTGGGCTCTATGAGCGCAAAGGTGAGACGTCTATTGAGTTGAGCACATGGGACGTGTTGGATCATGTTAAAGCACATGGGATGTGTTGAATATCGTTTATGACTGAGTCTTGAGCATGCAAGATCATCCTAGACTCTTGTAGAGCATTCAAATAATGCTACTTGGTGCATCTCATTTTTATTCACAGACTTGTCAGTTGTATTGTATTGGGCTATCTTGTTTGAGAAGCATTCTTATCCTATTTATGATATTGCACCTCATTGTTGTATCTGTTATTCTTGGATACCTGTCTACTATTATGTACTTTGTTACTTGGACCTCTAGTAAGTGTCGATGTCGACCCCTTGCTACTACTTCTTTGATATTAGACTAGATACTTACTGGGTACGTGCTGGTTTAAGTACTCATACTACACTTCTGTACTAATTTGTGCAGACTTTGAGACAGGTGCTAGTCTTACCTATCTAGATATTTAGGAGCTTACATGGAGACTTTGTGGTGAGCTGATATGGACTCCACTTAAGTCCCAAAATTCCGCTTTTGCGGACCATCACATCCATATAGTATTATTATGTTGAGACTCAGTTGTTTTTATTTATCTTAAAAGCTCATGAATTGTACTACCAAAATTTGGGAGTTATTTGTAGCATTGTCGGTTGGATTATTATTGTGAGATGTATGATATTCTTTTTATGTTATGACAGCTTATTATATCTTTTATATTTTGTTCGGATTGATATTGATTGTGGCTTACCTATAGAGTCAGACCCAGGATTTGAGTATCACGAGGGCACCACTTTAAAAATAAAATAGAAAATACATGTTGTAAAAGTCGGGATTCGAACCTAGGTCATCAAGAGAGTGAAAGGTACTTAAGAACTTCTATAAAACAACGTCTCCGTCCAAATTTTGTGATTTTAAGGGGCCGCATAAAAGTTTTAATAGGTCCTCGCTATATATGTATATATATATATATATATATAGTCATTTTGTCGAGGCTAACGGGTTTCGATGACCCCGCCCCCCAACATAGGTCCAACCTTGCTTACGTAGCCAAATCGGGATTAAGTATCATCACGAAGGAAAACCAATAGACCCACAAAGAATCTTTGACTTTCATTACCATCTTGGATAATAATACCAACACGCTGGGCGTATCCAACTTAAATCCCAAAAGGAATTTCAATTCCACAGGATAAAGCTGAGGTGGAATACACTGACGAAGACATTAAGATGATTCAAGCAAATGCAACAACAATAACAACAACCTAGTATAATTCCACTAGTGGGGTTCGGGGAGGGTAGTGTGTACGCAGACCTTACCCCTACCCTGAGGTAGAGAGGCTATTTCCGATAGACCCTCGGCTCCCTCCCTCCAAGAACTCCCTACCTTGCTCTTGGAGTGACTCGAACTCACAACCTCTTGGTTGGAATTTGATTATAAATTTGTTCATAAATGCCATATTCTTTATTTGTCATCAAACATGTCACAGTCTAATAGCTTAGTTTAAAGTTATACACTTCTTTATTTATTTATTTATTATTTTTTATAAACCATTCACCCGAGCTATGCTGGCCCGAGGTGATGGGGGTTTGGTATTATTCCCTACCTCGTATATAGATTGTAAGAATAAGTACAATAGAGGGAGACGTAATACCTAACCTCCAGAAGATAAATATTAAAAAAGATTATTGATGGTCTAGGACTTGGTGCGCATAACACCTTACAAAAAGGGCTGCATTGTTAGTAAAGATAATCAAAAGCAACCCTTCTCAATAGATTATGGAGGTTTAAAGTACCATCCTGAGTGTTTCTTTGTCTTTAGCCTGAAGGCTGGAACTTGCATTCTATCAACTCTAACAACACCTCTTATTTCAGGAGGGAGGTCATTCTCATTAGTGTAAATAACTCTGTGAGTCAGAGAATTAGCATGTTTGGAAAGAAGATTAGCGACTCCATTCCCTTCTCTATAACAGTGCATTACCTTGATATTGTGCCGCCTTACTATCTCTTGGATAAGGGTGATGTCTTTGTGAAGTTTCCATGGAAATTTGCATTGGTCATGGGCCATGTTTACAACCAGTAGCGAATCAAGCTCCAAGGTAAAGTTGAAGCAATTTTGAGCACAACACCATTGTATTCCTTGTAAGGCTGCTTGGACCTCTGAATAGTTGTTAGTCAAGAATTGGACTAGTGACACAAAGGCTATCAACATATGTCCATTTCTGTTCCTAACAATGCCCCCATCTCCAGCCTTGCCTTGATTAGCAATGTAGCTCCCATAAGTGTTTTGCTTCCAGAAGTTGCCTTCCGGTTTAGAACATATAACATTGTACTTCTGAGGGTAGGTTTGTAGGATTTAACAGTCTGGCATACCTTCCACTAATTCCAATCCCAACCCATCTTACTGAATTTAAGCCCCATAGATATCTTAACCTATAATAGAACTTGTTGGCAAATATTATAGGTATAGATTGATTTGGTGCCATACTTCTTGCCACATCTAGCTTTCCATAATTCCCACAAGACAATCATAAGGATGATCTGTAGGAGGAATTTGTGAGCATGACTCTCGATGGGAATTGACCACCAGTGATTAAGGATAGAGAGGATGTTTCTACCTCTAGTCTTGAAGCCTAGGGGAGAAGAGATATAATTCCAAACACTAGAGGCCATATCACTATGGCAAAGACATGGTTCAGAGATTCAATTTTAGAGGCTCTACAACAAACACAAGTGGGTAATAAAGCAACACCAAATCACTGAAGTGTGTTAGCAAAGGGACGCTTTTTATGAATACTTCTCCAGATATTAAAGGAGATCTTGAAAAATAGTTCCTTTATCCAAACCTTGGACATCATAGGCATGGGTTCTCTTTTTTGTCTTAGGAGATGGAAGGCAGAAGCACATGTGAAGTTTCCTTGGACATTAGGGGTCCAAATAGCCATGTCTTTGCAATGTTGCAGGCCTATATCCACCTGAAAAATTTCGCTTAAGATATATTGATTGACAATGTCTTGTAATTTCTCCATATCATAGCATTGGTTGTGGATAAATTCACAAACCTTTGTATTGCTAGGTTTCTGAGTGTGGTTGCTGTGTATGTTGATAGGACCCGTGGGGGTCAATTTGTCCCACCAAAACAAGCTGTTGCCTTCATGTATCTTCCAAAAAATGTGAGAATCAATTATGTCTCTAGTGCTCATTAAGTTCCTCTAGGAATTAGAATCCTTAGGCACATGAATTTTGGATAGTGGATTAGATCAAGGGCAATACTTTGCATTGAGGAACCTGGTCCATAAATTATTTTCCACCCTAAACCTCCACCATTTCTTAGCAGCAAATGAGTTGCAAATGTCTTGAAGCTTTTTGAAACCAACTCCCCCTTCATTGTGGGGTTAGCTGAAGTTTTCCCAGGAGCTCCAGTGATAGCTCTTTTTGCCTTCCTTTTCTCCCCAAAAGAAGTTAAAGAGGTACGATTCAACTTGGATAATAATAGCTTTTGGTGGTACCATAGCAGCAAGTAGGTAGAGCGTTTGGGACTATAGAATGTGTTTGATTATGATAGCCCTACCCTTAAATGACAGTAAGTTTCCTTGCCAACCACCTGCTTTATTAAGGACCTTAGAGGCAAGATCAGAAAAGTAGCAGTTCTTTTTTCTGCCAATATAGATTGGGCAGCCTAGATAAGTGAAGGGAAATTCTACTTGTTTAAATCCTGTCCATCTTTTGATCCTCCTGTTCACCCTTTTATTTCTGGAATTCTGAGTGAGAAAGAAGATTTTATCCCTGTTAACTTCCTGCCCTGAAGCATGTTGATAGTCATTGAGGACCTCCATGATGAGTTTGATAAAATTCCTATCTCTTGAGGAGAAGAGGACCAGGTCATCAACATAGCTCAAGTGATTGATCTTGGGGCCACTAGAGCTCATAGAGAAGCCAATGAGCTGGATATTCTCATGGAGTTTATTTAGAGCTCTGGATAGTGCTTCAACAACTAAAATAAAGAGTGAGGGGGATATGTGGTCCCCTTATTTTAAACTTCTGGAGGATTTGAAAAAATCATATCTTATACCATTGATCAGGATAGAATACCAATTGTCAGCAAGAAGCCTGTAGATCATATCAATTACAACCTCACAGAAGTTCAATTTCCTGAGCACAACTGTAAGGAAGCTCCAAGATAATTTGTCAAAGGCTTTGGACTTATCGAGTTTAATGAAAATGTTGCCTCCCTGGTTATTCTTATCAATATCACAGACAATATCTTGGGCCAGAAGGATGTTTTCAATAATAAGCCTGCCCTTGACGAAGCCTGTTCGATTATCAGAGATGAGTTTGGGGGGTAGTTGGGATAATCTGGTAGATAAGAGTTTGGAGATAATCTTGTTGGATACATTGCACATACTAATAGGTCTGAGTTGGTGTAAGGTGGAAGGTGAGGATACTTTTGGAATTAGAACGAGGTTAATGTGAGTGAAGTATTTAGTAAGACTGGTCCTAGAGAAGTAAGCTTGAACAAATTGGAACACCTCCCTTTTAATAATATTCCAGGTAGCTTGATAAAAGTACCAATTAAACCCATCAGGCCCAGCAGCACTATTGGAATCCATGGAAAAGACAGTATTCCTTATCTCTTCTTCATCTGGTAATTCATACATATATCTGTTGTCTTCCTCTGTAATAAGTGAGTCCACACTTTGTAATATAGATAGATCATTGACGTTGGGGCTGTGCTCAAAGAGTTTAGAGAAGTGGTCCACAACAACATTAGAGATGGCCTCATTACCCTCAATCCATCCTCCATTGGCATATTTGATTTTGTGTATATGAGCTTTCCTTCTTTTCTCTTTCACTACACTATAGAAGTATTTGGTGTTAGCGTCTCCTTCCTCTGCCCATTTGATTCTTGTTTTCTGTTTGAAAATGGACTCTTGAATCTTTAGCCATCTGGTGTATTCGGCATGGGCCTTCATAAAGAGTCTGCCTGTTATTGTCAGTGTCGTTAGCATCATAGATTTCCTCTAGTCGACAGATATCAGTCTCTAGTTTTTAACTGTTTCAAAAACATCACCAATGATATCTTTGGACCATTTGCTTAGGCTTTTAGAAACAACTTTAAGTTTCTGTTGTAAGACCCAAAGATAGTTGCCCTGAACATCAATGTTCCAGATTTCCTCAACTGTAGAGAGATAGTCACTTTGAGAGGTCCAAAAGTTGAGGAACCTGAAGTACCTAGTGAATTCAGCATTATCATTACCGGCTTTGAAAATTATGAGATTATGGTTATATCCAGTCTTGCCTCTGTGGTCGACCCTGTTAGAATGGAAAAGATCTAACCAGCCTTCATTAATCATGACTCTATCCAGCCTCTCACTTATTCTGTTTCTTCTACCCTTGCCATTGCACCATGTGAAAGGATATCCATTGAAGCCTAGGTCGCACATCCCGCAATCCTCCATGCATGAAAGAAAATCTCTGCTCTCATTTAAGGTGTAAGGTGTACCACCTTTCTTTTCATCAGCATTCATAATGACATTGAAGTCTCCCAGAATAGTCTGTGGCTCGTTGATGTAGTGATGGACATACCTGATTTTGCGCCAAAGTTTTCTTCTTTTTTCAATAGTAGATTTAGCATAGACCCCTATTATCCATAAATTATTTCCATTGTGATTGGCCTCAAGAGTAATCTGTTGCATACTATTGCTGATGATAGTGCAAACAGTGTTGTTCCTCCACATACACCAAATTTTGCTATTTATATTGGAAGCAACATGATCAAAGCCCATAATATTCTTGTAATGCTCTAACTGATTTGCAGTCAAGAAGGGTTCCTGTAACACCACAAAATCAATTTTGTGCATCCTGATCAATTTGGCCAATCTTATGCTCGCTCCTTTGGATTCACCCCCCTCTCCCCCCTTATGTTCTAGTTAATGATGTTATCATTAAAACATTTTGGAGGTTTGCAAGGCACCTTCTTTCTTATTGGTATCAGTGAGTTTTGGTTGCCCACCTTTACCTTTAACTTTTTTCTTTTTGTTCCCTCTTGGTGATAGACCTTGTTGTTCTATCACTTGAGCTATTTACTTGGACACTGGATCGTCAATTTCTTTAGTGTTCAACATCTCCTCTTTATCACAACTGTTAGCTACCTCGTCATATTCTAGGTCAGAGTTCTCATCCTATTCTTCTATAGCACTAACATAGTCGACTTTCTCTTCATGTTGGCTACTTCGTATATCTGGTCCATGTTTCTCAAGTGCTATTGATTCTTCAATAATCTCCAGTGATCCCAATTCCACCACAAGCTAGCCACTTAAACGTTTAAGTTCAGTGGTTCTAATGTTAGTTCCTATGAACTCAAGACCCTTGCTTTGCTCTAGTTCTTTGCTTTGTTGGTGATTGTTGGAGCTGTTAGCATCATTTTCATGTATATCTGGTTGTTGTTTCTTGCTACTGCTCCCTTGATTTTCTTCTGTATTGATCATAGTCATTTTTTCCTTGCCACTCTTTCTGTTGATAGTTCCAACTTCTTCGATCGATTCAGGAATATTCTGATTTGGGCCATGTTTTGTTTTCTACTTTGTCCATAAGACATTTTTGATCTTCAGTAGGCTTGCTTTCCTATTTTGCTTCCTTTTTTGGTTTTTGGCTTTCTTCTTCTTGATTTCCACCTCTTCTACTGTATTACATGTGATAGGTTTTTTTGTTTCTAGTGCCTTCTCCACATGTTTTATATTGTTGTCCTTCACCACTTTGTAGATATGTTGGTTGTTTTGTCTGTTTTTGATATTGTTCTTAGTCTTCACCACACCACTGCTTTGGCCTTTTTTCGTTTTGCTTGATGTTCTTGCCTTCTTTGTACTCCGCTCCTTGGTTAGTCGCAGCATTTTGAACTTCTGGTTTCCCAGGCTGCATATCCTTAGTGTCATTGTTGTTGGTTGTTTGGTTAGCTATTCTTCTTGCCTCCACTTTGCATTTGTTGAGATCATGTCCCTGTAGTTTGCATGTCTTGCAATAAGCTAGTACACCATCATATTCCAACCTTTGAACGTGACCTTTCAATCCAGCTCCCATACCTTCTTCGCCAATCCAAACTGTTTTTGGGAGTGGTTTCGACAAATCTACCTCAACTCTGACTTTGGCCATATTTAGTCTAGACCGACCAAGAGTTGCTAGGTCCTTTCTGAGTGGGGTTCCGGCATCCTAAATGAATTGTTTGAGGTAGTCTTAGTTAAAAATATGAAATTTAAGCTCAGGAAGAAGAACCCAAATAAGGGCTAGAGGTGTTTCTTCATTAGGATCAAAATCAAGAGACCATTTGAACATATGCATAAGATGGCTCATGATAATGATGAATCTTTGGAAATAAACAGTGTTGAAGTCAGATTCAGTGTCGAATTCAATGAATACATGCCTGTAATCGTAAGCCCCAATTCTTACTTTCCCTTTGAGAGGGATTTTCTCGAGAAATTTTGATCTGATAATTTCGATTTTCGGCCTTCCATAAGTGAATTTACCAACGAGAATTAGTCTGCATTCGTCTGCCATGACACCATAGTAGTCTTCAACCTTAAAAATCACCGCTGGAATGCCGTTGTGAGTCGTGTGCCTAACGACGACGAGAGAGCTAGGTTTAGCCATCGCCGGAGTCGCCGGGCTTTACAGAGCTGCCATATAGTTCGTGTTTTGTTGTTCTGTTGCAGGGGTTGTGTTCGTCTCATCAGGAGGCTTCGATTGGTCTTCAGCACGCGCCGGAAGGGGCACTGCCGGCCGGCACATGGTGGGGGAGCGTATGTGCACGCGAGGGAAATTGGGATATTCTGTAACAATATATATTATTATTATTATTATTATTTTTTTATTTGTTTCTTTTAATTGGTCATATGTTATTTAATTGCTGACTTAAACTACATGCAGTTAGGGGTGTTCATGGTTCGGTTTGGGTTGGTTTTTTCCTAAAAAGAAACTAAACCAAGTAAGTCGGTTTTTCAAATTTTGGAACCAAACCAAACCAATTAAGTCGGTTTTTTATCGATTCGGTTTTTGTCGGTTTTTCGGTTTTTTTGATTATTTATCGGTTTTTTGTTAAATATGAGACATACACTACCAAACGCATATTACGGCGACTACATTTTTAACGTAACACTATCAAACTTATTGCTCTTTGAGAAATTTATCATTTACCAATATATATTGATGATAATTGACTCAAATAGTGATAAATAATTTAAGCACTCAATTAAAAATCGATTATTTTTAACATGAAATAAATTATTGTACTTAGCAATCAAACTAGAAGGCAAAGAATTAGATTATTATAATAACAAAGAACTAGACTAAAAATACAAATGACTAATATGTACCATAAAATTTCAGAAACTTTATATAAAAACATACATATATATATATATATGTGTAATAATAAATTTATATAGCTACTTTTATAGTCGGTTTGGTTCAGTTTTTTTCGGTTATTTTTTTATTAAAACCAAAACCAAATCAAATTTGATCGGTTTTTAAAATTTAAAACCAAAACCAAACAAAACCTAAAAAATATCGATTTTTTTAGTCGGTTTGGTTCGATTTTTATGAAAAAAAACATGCAGTATTTGAAATATCCAGAACATCCAATTAGTACTCCGCCTTACAATTTCATGATAAATTATACGTTAATGATTTCCCATGCAACCAATCAGGAATATAGATATCTCACTTCTCTTCTCTCTCATCAGGAGAGAAACTAAAAGAAAATAATATTGGCCCATGCAGGTCTCGAACCTGCGACCTTCGCGTTATTAGCACGACGCTCTAACCAACTGAGCTAATAGGCCTTGATGCCTCGAAGATTGGGTTCTCAATTTATCATTGTAAAGTAAGAATTTTGCCAAACCAAAGCCATAAGCCTAACGAATTCTTGATCTTTTACATTTCAAATATAAAAATTTGAATTTTTTTTTAAAATGCATTAAAGTTTTGAATAAAGAAAACGTGGGCATGAGCAGGAGTAATGCATAATAATATATTAAGTCACCGAGTTATCAACCAGAAGACAAAAATATATTGTGCAAATTGAAGTTAATACTCTAAGCAAAATACAAAAGACATCACAGAACACAAAGGGGACTTCAAGACAAAAAACGTGCATGACATGGAAAAGCTGCAGAAGATGCCGAAGTAGGAAATCCATGTGAATGTTATATTTTGAACTCTAAGATGCATAAGTTTTTGTAGTTTTAGTCGTTTGTTTCCTCCCAAATGTATGATCAGAAGCTATCGCACTTCCATTTTAAGAAAAGTAACTGAATTAACTCAAGGCTATGGTCTATCGCGCGTCAATGAAGTGGTATGAAATTTATGCAAAAAAATTACAATTTAAATTCCTACTAACACAAAATACTAGGGGATGTTTTCCCTTTTAATTGTGTAAGCTCAGAGGCGGGTTCATGATTTAAATTTAATGTGTTCAGCTTTTAAGAATTTTAGCATTGAACTCAATGTACTACTATTAATTATGGGTTCAAATCTAATTCTTGTTGAGATTTTAATAAGTTTTTACATATAAATCCATACTCTGTGTCGTAAGTTATGAGTTCAGTTAAACCCGTAGTCGAAAGATTACATCTGCCCCTGTGCTTTAATGGAAAGAGTTATTTGGTACATGTTGGTAGACTTAGCAAGTACCAGTGAAATAGTTAAAGTACGCTTAAGCAGGCTCAACACCATCTTTTTTACATATAGAGAGATTTTTGGGCCAATACTTGTAAAATCTGAAAACAAACAGCTTAGAAATATGCCATCATAATATCATAGTATATAATACAAGTATACAACATTTAGCTGATGAGGTGATTCGTGTAGCATTCTTCGCTACAAGAAGATACACCCCATGTACAGATCTCAGCAAGAAATAGTGACAAGCACCAGAAACCCTTGGAAGAAGTCTCTTATGTATGTATGTGTGTGTCTTCAGATCTTCAGAAGCTAGAATGTTATCTAGCAATACAAAAATTGAGTAGATTTTGCATATGCTGAAAACTCTTGTTGTAAGTTATGGTGAATCTCTGTGTGAGGTTAATTGATCATAGGCTGTGGAGGAGCGCCTTTTTGCAAGATGGAGGTTGTGTGCCTAAATAAGAACTGCCTCTCCGGAGTCAGGAGAAATGGTGCAACAATCGGTCAGTCCTGCATCTAAATTCACATGAAACTATACTGTAATTCAATGAAAACGAATGATGAGGAGCAGTCAACTAAAATTGAACTAGTTATTGGATTATCATAATTACGTAAAGAAAGAATTAATGTGGACTTTTATCCGAACCATGAAATTTGTGTTTGGAATTCTACTTCTTTTAAGAAATAAAATTCTGATTATCTATTTTGAAGGCTTCCCTACCTTTTAAATTTTCAAAAGTCAACATTTTAAGGAAAAAAGGTGTACCACAGTAGTCTTTCCCTGCTTCTAAGATGTACCAGTTTTGTAACATTTTGAAGGCAATGTTTGTTAAAAAGGTAGATGAAATGTGAAAGTAGGGGCAACTGAGAGATAATGCAGAAAAGAGAAGTAACACTGGGCTATCAATTTCCAGGACACTTGACGAGGCCAGTAGCATAAAAGCAAAATGCACAAGGCTCCAAATTACAGGGTCTGCAAGGAATATGTGCACATATCAGGAAAATATTATTTTTCTCTCCATTTCCTTTGAATTACATGCAACTAGTGGTGTCAAAATGGTTAAAAGAAAACACTTAACCATTCATATTATACACACTACTAGAAAACTGCCAAATTTCGTTCAACGAATTCCGACCGATATTGGTCGGAAAGAAATACCGACCGAAATCAGTCTGAAACAAAGTAAAATGGTCGAAAAAATCAAATAAAAAAATTATAAATAAGAATACCGACCGATATCGGTCGGTTTATGTGGTCCCACAAAAAAAACAAAATTAAATTTCCGACTGCTTTCGGTCGGAATATGGTCAATCTTTCACCAAATATCGGTGAGACTTGCATGCTATCTACAAAAACAATGATTAATTAAAAGAATTATAGAATACCGACCGATGTTGGCCGGAATTTTTAATTTAATTTTTTCCCGCCCTACGTAAAATGTTTTTTTTTGATAATAAACAATTATTTATCATATAATTATAAACTTTCCGACCGATATTGGTCGGAAATAGTAAATTGTATTATATATATATTTATTTATTTATATACATATACACACACACATACATACTGTTACGCGGTGCCTACACATACACACACACACACACACACACACACACACACACATATATATATATATATATATATATATATATATCAAAATCTTGACCGAGTATATGTTGTTATTGCTACAACTTATGTTTTAATATAACACTACATCTTATAGCACTATATATTTTATTTTTAAATAAGTTATCGACCGAAATCGGTCGGTATTAGTGGTCAAAATGGTCAAAACACTTATACACACACATATATCTATGCATGTGCGTGTGTATTTAAACAAGATCTGTGTGTGTATATACATATATATGTGTGTATGTATATATATATATATATTGTTGCTACAACTTAAGTTTTAATATAACACTACAACTTATAGCAAATACTTAATTATTTTTTAATAAGTTAAATATATAAATCAGTAGGTATTGGTGGTCAAAATGGTCAAACACTTATAGATTATTGTTACTTACAATCTACGTATATATAACATCCTAAATTGAATATATATTTATATACATACACATACAATATATTTTTATACATATAGATATAAATACAGATATAGACATAAATACAAATATAGATATAGATATAGATATAGACACACATACACACACACACACACACACACACACACACACACACACACACACACACACACACATATATATATATATATATATATATATATATATATATATATATATATAACTTCTTTTCAATATAAGACAAGTGGAAAGTTGACTCTAAAAGAAATGCAAGGGAAGGAGTACCTATTTCTGGATTCTAATGTGCCTGCAATTTTTGAAGAGCTTCTCGACTTAAAGCTCATTGGGCTTCCGGAGATGAACCGACCAAATGAAGCTGGGAAAATCGATGACCCAAATTACTGCAAATATCATCGACTTGTGAGTCATCCTCTTGAGAAATGCTTTGTCTTTAAGGACAAAGTCATGGATTTGGCCCGTGAAAAGCAGATCGTGCTTGAAGATGAGAAAGAAGCGAGTGCGAACCAAGTCTCTATCACCTTTGGCTCATTCAGTCTAGATGAGCTATGCAGTTTAAAAGAAATCAAAGATGAAGAATTACTGGAGAATAACAAAGTCGAAATAGATCACCATGATGATGATGAAGGTTGGACATTGGTGACTCGTCGTAGGCGCCACAAAAGGAGCCAATGAAAAGAACCAATAGAACAACCGACAACGAAAATCATGGTGAAAAGACTAAGGAAGTGGAATCCAGTTAAGCATTTGAAGAAAGAAAAGTGGAGGTGCACCACCCTCAAAATCCACGACATCCAGTGACCTTGGAGGAGTTTTTACCAAGTTGGTTCCGCACGAAGATTTCCCATGAGGGTATTGATGCCTCTTGTTGCCATGCTGACAAAGGGGAAGAAAAGAGTGATGAACTACCATTGTCACCATCTTCACAAAAGCTCATCGAGTCCATTCCTCAAGAAATTAGTGCTTGTGAGGAAAAAGTTACGTTCACGAATGACGATCTTCTACTAGGTGACACTCCTCATAACTGCCCATTATACTTGGTTGGCTATATGCGCGATGAAAGAGTAAATCAAATTTTGGTTGATGGAGGATCCTCAATGAACATCTTGCCAATTCCGATTGTGAAAGAACTTGGCATTCCCATGAACGAACTCTCGGAAAGTCGTGTGATGATTCAAGGATTCAACCATTGTGAAGGAGTTAAAAGCTGATGATGTCATGAATGGCAAGAATGACGAGTCCATGACTAAGAGAGATGAGGTGGTTGCCAACAAAACCAAAGCTGTTACTGAGGAGGTACACCCCAACCCAAATAAATCTCATAAAGGGAACATTGTGTCTCACGGCAAGAAAGTAACTTCTGCGCTCCAATATGTCCCTAGAAAGAAGAAAGATAAAGGTGAATCATCTAATCTCCAAACAAACATGCAAAAGGGGTTAACTCTTCCTATTAAATGGATTGAGGAGATAAAGTTGTCATCGAAGCTAATTAGAAAGTTTGTGTCTCAGAATTCACCACAAGATATAACACTTCCTACAAAGCATAGAAGATGAATCTACCTCTTCTAACATACCTTTTGATCCCAATGCTTACCAGTTATTTGCAAAGGCTGGATACAATCCCAATGAGTCGTCAAAGTTAGGGAAGCTCCCATCAGAAGCTTCTATGAGGCAACCACGTGAAGGTTTGGGATATAAACAACCCTTACTAGTGTGCATCCCCATAAGAATGGTAAGCAATAATCATATCATTGTAGAAGATGAATCTACTGCTTCTAACAGACCTTCTGTCTTTGATTGACTTGGAAAATCAACTATGAGGACTTCTGTATTTAAAAGATTGTGTCCATTAAAGAAGGTAACAAGTTCCGGAGAAATTATCGAAATACAAGAACACCCATATCACCTAGGATCCAAAAGATCTCTAAAGAATTTCCAAAGTCTGGTTCCTTCTAGAATGAGGCAACAAACAAAAGTTATGGTTTCGTGTGATGAGGTACTGAATGTAAAGCCATACATCGTGGTCTACACTAAAGAACATGATGAAGACGAAGAAAGTGTGGGTTCTTCATATCATGTTACTGCACAAGGCGAGCATAGTGTTTCATCTCTAATGGAGAATGACAAAAAATTGGAGGATGTTTCACCATATTATCACATATCCTTCAATGATGGGGACCCTCAAGAAGATGAAGATGCAAAGGATGCTCCACATGAACTTAAAGAAGGGGTAAAGGCAACAATTGACGCTTTGAAAGAAGTAAACCTTGGTACCGACGAAGAACCAAGGCCCACTTATCTAAGTGCTTTACTAGAAGTCGATGAAGAAATCACTTATGCTGAGTTACTCAAGGAGTATAGGGATGCATTTGCTTGGAGTTATAAAGAGATGCCTGGTTTGGATCCCAAATTAGTAGTCCATCACCTTGTAGTCCGGAATGGTTCTCGTCCTGTTAAGCAAGCTCAAAGGTATTTTAGGCCGGACTTGGTTCCCCTGATTGAAAGTGAAGTTAACAAAATCATTGAAGCTGGATTTATTCGCGAAGTTAAATATCCAACATGGGTCTCAAGTATTGTCCCTGTAAGGAAGAAGAATGGCCATATTCGGGTGTGCGTTGACTTCAGAGATCTCAACAATGCGTGTCCCAAAGATGAATTCCCGCTTCCTATTCCAGAGTTGATGATCGATGCTACTACTGGTTATGAGGAAATGTCTTTCATGGACAGTTCGTCGGGCTATAACCAAATACGCATGGCACCAAAAGATGAAGAGCTTACTACATTCCGTACTCCAAAGGGTATTTATTGCTACAAGGTAATGCCTTTTGGATTGAAGAACGTTGGTGCTACTTACCAAAGGGCTATGCAAAATATTTTCGACGATCTTCTCCACAAGAATGTCGAATGCTATGCTGACGACCTGGTGGTAAAATCAAGAAAGAAGAGCGACCACTTGAAAGACTTAAGAATGGTGTTTGAGTTGCTCCGGAGGTACAAACTTAGGATGAATCCATTGAAATGTGCCTTTGGAGTTACTTCTGGAGAGTTCCTTGGTTTCATTGTCCGGCATCGAGGGATCGAAATTGATCAAGCCAAAGTGGATGCCATTTTGAAAATGCCCGAGCCTCGGGATATTCATGAATTGAAAAGTCTGCAAAGAAAGCTAGCATACTTTAGGAGATTCATCTCAAACCTAGTTGGGAGGTGCCAACCATTCAGTCGCCTAATGAAGAAAGGTGCTCCTTTCTAGTAGGACCAAGTTTATAGCAATGCCTTTGAATGTATCAAAATTTACTTGATGAAACCTTAGCAGCCCTTCTACCTGGAAAGTCGTTAATACAATATATTTCAGCACAAGAAAGGTCTGTCGGAGCGCTGTTGGCCTAAGAAAATAGTGAAGGGAAAGAAAACTCCCTTTACTACTTGAGAAGGTACCAAATAAGCTGAATTATTCGTCAATCGAAAAGTTATGTTTGACGCTAGCTTCTCAATCTAAAAGTTGAAGCACCACTTTCAAGCTCATGTCGTTCGTCCTATTTCTAGAGCAAATCTCATCAAGTTCGTGATGTCAAAATCTGTCCTTAGTGATCAACTAGCAAGGTGGTACCTTCAGTTTTAACAATTTAAAATTGTGTACATCCCTCAAAAGGCTATAAAAGGACAAGCGTTAGCGGACTTCTTGACAGATCACCCTATACCTGATGATTGGGAGCTAACTAATGAACTACTTGATGAGGATGCAATGGTCATTGAAGTTCAACCTCTATGGAAGATGTACTTTGATGGTGCTGCACATCGCGGAGGAGATGGTGCTGGCGTAGTATTTGTCACTTCTCAAGGTGAAGTTTTAGCCCTACTATTTTACGTTGCCGCAACTCTGCTCTAACATCATTGTTGAGTGTCAAGCATTAACAATTGGGCTTGAAATGGCTATCGAAATGAAGCGGCTACAATTACAAGTCTTTGGTGACTCTCAGTTAGAGATCAACTAGCTTTTAGGTAGTTACGAGGTCAAGAAACCTGAACTATGCCCATATCATGATTATGCTGAAAAATTAATAGGGTGGGTCGGTGATGTGACTATTCAACATGTGCCTAGGAAAGAAAATAAGAAGGATGATGCTTTAGCTGCCCTAGCTCGTCATTAACCTTGCCTAATCAAGCACACATTACTATCTTCAAAAAATGGGAAGTACCGCCGCCAAGTGAGGGTGAAAGTAAAGAAAATGAACTCGAGCATCTTGTTGCTGTTTCTGAAGCTAAGAAGGAAGAATGGCGACAACCCATTATCGATTACTTGAGTGACGAGATACTTCCAGAAAATCCGAGGAGAAGGATTGAAATCCGCTGTCGCGCACCTCGCTTCCTTTACTACAAAGATACTCTATACAGAAGATCATTTGTGGGAGTACTCTTGCGATGCTTAGGAGAAGATGAAGCACTCTAAGCTTTGCAAGAAGCACATTTTGGGGTATGTGGGTCACACCAGTCTGGACCAAAGCTCCACTTCCATATAAAAATGATGGGATATTATTGGCCAACGATGGTAAGATATTGATTGGACTATGCTCGAAGATGCAAGGCTTTCCAATTCCATGCAAATTTTATTCATCAGCCCCTCGAAGTGTTGCACCCGTCTGTTGCATCCTGGCCGTTTGACGCTTGAGGATTGGATGTGGTTGGACCACTATCAAATTCCTCTTGTGGGCACCTATACATCTTGGATGCAACTAACTTCTTCTCAAAATGGCTTGAAATTGTTGCTCTTAAGGAAGTAAAGAAGGAAAATGTTGCAAGTTTCATCCGAGTAAACATAATCTATCGCTTTGGCGTTCCTCATTACATAATAATGGATAATGGCAAACCATTCGATAATAGGTTGATGAACAAGATTTGTAATCTCTTTGGCTTCAAGCAACGTAACTCTTTGATGTACAATGTTGCCTCTAATGGTCTAGCTGAGGCATTCAACAAAACTCTATGCAACTTGTTAAAGAAAATTGTCTCCAAATCCAAACGAGATTGGCATGACCATATGGAAGAAGCACTGTGGGCATATAGAACAACTCACCACACGCCAACACAAGCGACCCCTTATTCAGTCGTCTATGGAGACAAAGCCGTTTTGTCACTCGAAATACCCTCATTACAATTAGCTATTCAAGAAGGGATCACTGATGAAGAAAATGCCCGACTTCGATTAGCAGAGATGGAGGCTCTTGATGAGAAGAGGATGGAAGCTCAACAGAGTATTGGATGTTATCAAGCTCGATTGTCTTGTGCCTTCAATAAAAGGGTTCGCCCGAGATCCTGTCAAGTAGGAGATCAAGTCCTTGCCATACGAAGACCCATTATTACTTCCTATAAACCTGTAGGGAAGTTCACTTTAAAATGGGATGGGCCATATGTCTTACAAGAAGCTTATTCAAGTGGGGCGTACAAGCTGGTTGATGCAAATGGCATGAGAATCGGCCCTATCAATGGCAAGTTCTTAAAGAAATATTATCCTTGAAGTTGCAACACTCCTTAACGCAAGAGCATAAATTGAATATTACTCTTGGACCGCAAGAGTATAAACTGTGTACGGCCTAAAAAAAGATCTGCTAGGTTAAAAAGAGACGGCCTAGGAAAAAGTTAGGACATAAGAAAAAACCTCACCCATTCTGAACTACGGTATGACTTGATCCTGTTTACCGAGGTACGTAGGCAGCTTAGAGTTTCATTCTAAGTTCAGTCGCGTGAGTTCAAAAGATACATAGTGACCAATCATCATTTGAGTGAAGTATGAGAGAATACAATCCATTCAATCATCACTTAAAAACTCAAGTTGAAACACCATTCGTCTATTGAACTTTGGATTCCATTTGACTTAAAGGGGGCAAGCCCCTATTGTAAATTGGTATCTTCAATGAGATGATTATAGTCTTTTAGGAGGCTGCCAAGTATTTGTATTGAAGTCTGAGGATTTACTATTCCTTCATGTTCTCCAAACCTTCAAGTTTGTTGGTCTCCAAATCCGCTCTCTGCCCTTAATAAAAGGGAAGGAAAGAGAGGCATCAAAAGGGAACACAAGTATAAGAAAGAAGATTACATGGCACGAAGTTTCAAATTCAGTGAGACTTGAACCCAAAAAATTTAGTGAGAATGAAGTTCTTGAATTTCAATTTATGGCAATTAAAACGTCTTGCGATCTTGAGGCTTCCATACCAAGACATGAAAGTTTTGGCGAAGTCGCGCTAATTTGGAACTGCCAGCATATCAGAAACTAAAGCCGACTTTGAAATATTATCTGAAACTATCCTTAAAGCAACTAAGTTTTACATTTTGGATATGTTTTATATTTTGAAGTTTAGTTTCAAAAAAATTAAACGATTTGTGATTTCGACGTACCTACATCAAGATACAAAATATTTGGTGAAGTCGCGCAAATCTGAAATCGTTGGTGTGTCAAAATTTAATGTTGATTTCCAAATATTATATAAACTATCCTTAAAGAATTAAGTTTTACATTTTTTATATGTTTTAGATTTTGAATTTTAACTTCTAATAAATCAAACGGTTCATGATTTCGATATTCCTACATCAAGATACAAACGTTTTGGTGAAGTCGCACAAATCTGAATTTGTCGTCGTGTCAGAATTTAATATTGATTTCAAAATATTATATGAAAACTATCCTTAAGTCATTAAATTTTGCATTTTAAATATATTTTAGAATTGGAAGTTTAATTTTTTTAAAAATCAAACGGTTCGTGATTTTGACATTTCTACACCAAGATATGATTTTTTGGTTAGACTGCGCAAATCTAAAATTTTCAACGTGGTGAAATCTAAAGTTGCTTTCAAAATATTATCTAGGGCAATTCTACAAGTGTTCTATTCTATATTTTTGATGCGTTTTAGATATTGAAGTCTAATTTTCTAGAAATCAAACGGTTCATTATTTGGACTCTCCCACAATAAGATATGAAACTTTTTTTACAAGCACGTAAAGCTGATAATTGTAAATGTGACTAAGATAAAAGTCGGACAATGTAAAGCAAAAGAGAAGAAATCTTATTTATGATGAAATAAATATCCACTAGGTCAATCTAACATAAATATAAAAAGAGAGATAATGCTGATAGTCTAATCTAAACAGAACTTGTAATTGATCAATTCTTGATAGCTAGTCTCCAGGCTGTTCTTCTTCTCCTCCAGATTGGCCGAATCATCAATAGTCAGCAAATGTACGTTGTCATATGAAGAGACCTTTGTCTCGACAGCTGAAACTTTTGTTTGAATCTCTTCAACCTCATTTTGAGTCGCTTCTATAACACCTTCGAGATTCTCCCTCTCTTGTTGTAATGTATGCAACCTCTTCACAACTCTCTTCAGTTTCTTTTCACTAGAGGAAACTTTCTTGACTTTCTCGCTTGCTTCAAGTTTAAACTATTCGAGATGCTCCTTAGCTTTGGAAATCAACTCTAGCTTCTCATCTTCACTCGTCTTATCATCCAAATTGGATCGCTCTTGGTCATATGAAGCAGCAAGCTCAAAAAGAGAATCCAGTAAAATCTCTAATGGATAAAGATCCAGAACATTCGTCTTCTTCATATCCTCAAAAATCTCAATGATTTGATCACTATTAGATGAGAGAAATTCTGCACGAGTTTTGGAGAGTCTATTACAAATATCCTCCCAAAGTCCCAAGATGAATTCTTTTTTGCGATTAAAGACAATGCACTTTCCTTCAAAAATAGATACATCCGCATTTGTCGTTGGTAGAATGCGAATTATATCATTTGGAGTTTGCCTTTTTAGGGATTTGTCATGAGGAAGAGATGATTCCTTTGAAGATGACTTCACTTTAGACATAGGCTGTGTAATAGATTCATCACTAACTTACAGCTTGTCATGTGGGGATACCATCGGATGCCCAATGGCATTTAGCTGCATACGGAAAAGGCAAAGAAAGAAAGTAATTTTTAGTGAAGCTATTCGTTAAAAAAAATGAAAAAAGGCGAGGTTATTGTATTCTACATCTTTGTTACAAGATTTATGCGTTCTTGAGAGACTATCAACACTTGGAACCTCTACAATCTCTACTGGGTAGGCCTTTTCCTTTTCCAATTTTGATCTTCGTTGGTACTCTGGCTTGTATCTTGAGGAACTCGCGTGCTAAATGGAAGAACTTGAGGGTGTTTCTCTATATCTGTTGAAGTGCACACCACCTCTTTCAAAGCTGCCTTTGAGGATTTAAGCTTCCTTTTCTTATATTGTGTATCAACTTTTGGGATTGGAGGAGGTGGTTCTTTGACTTTTGAGAGCGGCTTTCCAACACCTTGATCTTCACCTCCTAAAGGAATAGTAAATTTTAGCCTAACATTGTCTACCAGAGCTTGTAAATTATCCTCACGAAACTTCCCATCCCACCAAGATATATAATTGGTGGAGAAAATCTTCTCCACGGGATCTCCGTAGGGGAAAAAATCGCATGTGACATAAACCGATACAGTGCGCAAATCCTTCAAAATCTGAGTCCTTCATCTAGAGAGGCGCTACAGATATCATTCTCCAAAAAACTAGGGACGTATGGTAAAATCCAAATTGACGACCAAACCGATGCGGACAATATGGCTTGATAATGAATGAGTTATCATACATCAAAGGGAGGTAATTAAAATGTAAGCTCATGAAGTAATTTGACTCCAACTCTTGAGGAGCCTTGTTATCCACATAATAATAAGGACAAAAATTAGTTAACATTGTTGGTATCCAAACTATATTCTCTCCATTGTGGATGCGTTTTCTTGCATCTTTATCGTCAAAGTACCTCGCAGCTCCCTCTCCTGAGTATGCCACCATTAAAGGGATAAATGGACCCTTAGCAAGTGGGTAATGGATTTTGAGTTAACGTGCAAGCCAACCATAAATATAATGGATGAGAAAACAAACTTTGACCTGATTAAGTTGGGAAAAACAAGAAATCTTATTTAAATCATGATAAATACTTGCCAAAACTGGGACTGCAAGTCTAGTCTTTTGCCCCCTTGCCATCATGCTTGCCATTTTAAAAATCTCGGGACGAATGAAGTTCTACACCTTATAGGGAAACACAAAAGCACATAGCCAACATGATAAGAAGGCTGCTGGATATGTTTTATCTTTCTTGTCAGACCTCACCCTAAGCTTGAAAAATATAGCTTCTTGATCACTCGACCACCTAGTTGTCCCGGGAATAACTCCGTTAGGATTATGTGTCGATTTTAGGCGCGCAGATTTCTTTTTCTTCCGTAGTGGGGAAGATTTATATATTAAAGCTTTCTTACACCAAATGTTTGTCCACTTACTCAAGGAGACATTTTGGTTAACGTCCGTACCTTCTTTAAGATGATGGAAAGCAGCAAATAAATACTCGCAAGATCGAAGAATAAATCTCATATGTTTTTCGTCTAAACATGTGAGTTCTCTTGTCTTAGGTATCACTTCTTCGTACGGAAAACCCATAATGGGCAAACCTCCAAGAATATGTAAGTCCCAAAGAGAGATAGATAGCTCCCCAACTGATGTAGAAGTGTGTTCGTCTTGGGGCACCAAGCCTTACAAAATGCTAGCAAAATATTCGAGTTTCTATCATAAGTGAAGAGCGAGGCATAGACATCATCATAAATCTTTGTTGTACTCAGGGTTTGTTGGCTTCCACCAAGTACATCTTCTGCCCATTGCCAATATCCTGGAATATAACGATACTCGCCCTCGATTGTTACTATGTTTTTCCAACGTATTTCTCCTTGAATTATGTGATGCACTAAGTTTGGAAGGGTGCTAGAAATATTTATGTGGCGATGGATTGGTGCTTGGAGAGACAAAATCTTGGACAATGGATTAAAAGTAGATTTGTGCTCAAAGGTCTAGTTTTCTATATGAAGCGGGTTCCTTAAAGAAGGCCATAAGGCTGCATACCGGCCAGCTTATAGGGTGTGAATCAAAAGTTTGGTTTGTTCTATGTCATCTCTGGTCTCGATAATGAGATATCTAAGTTTGGAGGAAGGTGAGGTATAGTCTCTATAATTTACCATGTCTTCGGGCTGCAAAGAAGAAAATGTCATCATCGTCCAAATCAAGAATATTGGGGGTGGTACAATGGTCTTAATGGATGAAATGGCCACCGGTTTTTGGGCGGGGATGAATATCCATCCCTTCATACCCTGAGAGTAATCTCTCCGATATTCGGGCGGGGATGAGTATTTTTCTCTTCAAACCCTGAGAGTAATCTCTTCGATATTTGGGCGGGGATGAGTATCCACCCCTTCACACCCTTAGAGTAATCTTTCCGATATTCAGGTCACCTTGAGAGTAATCTCTCCGATATTCGATTCATGATGAGTATCCATCCCTTCGCATCCTGAGAGTAATCTCTCCGATATTCGGGTCACCTTGAGAGTAATCTCTCTGATATTTGGACGGGGATGAGTACCCACCCCTTCACACCCTATAATTGTCTTCTTCATGCATGTAACATACCCTTCTCGTTTGACCTACAAAAAAGAAAAGAAAAAAAAGACAAAAACGCAGAAAAAGAAGAAAAACAATTTACTTGTCAGATATGAATTCGAGCAGGTTTGCAAATTGCAAATTGATGCTTAATAAACACGGGTGCATGGGGTTTATATAGGTGAGCACAGGCAGCAGTCAAAGGACTTGTTACGGGAGTTCGAAAAGGATTCGGACTCGTTAAGGAAGGACGCTGGAAATTTTCGTTATCCGAGTGTATAATGAAGTAACGAGAGGAAATTCTTTGGATCCCTCTATATGTCATTTTACTAGTGGAACATGTCTTAGGAAAAGGGGGACAACATGTAATGATTCTGCAATTGGCCAAACATTTGAAATTAATGTTGAAGACATTATGCCACTTGTAAAAGGATTTAAATGCAAAGAAACTGACTTTGGCATTAATAAACAAAGGAGTCATTTAGCTAAAGATTAGTTTACTCAGTGACTCTTAATCCGATCGTTTGGAGGAAGTTTGCAGTTTCGTAGATCCATACTTCAAGTCTAGTTTCGTGTAAATATCCCGACAAGTCTTGAAGTAGGGTAGGTAATTAAAATTTTATTGAATTTAAATTCATAACAATTTAGATTTAATCTCAATTAATTATATTTTGATCGAAATAAATATTATGGGCCAATATAGTTGGATTAATTATTCAAATCTAATAAGAATGGATTTAATAAAGAGATTTTTACCTTCCTATACACTATTTAAAACTTTACTACCCTCCTTACTCAAGTTTCAATTTAATTACATAGGCATATACAATTTACCAATTATATATACTTTAGGAATTAAATGAGTATCCCTTTATATTAGGAATTGAATAAGGAATCAATTATTTTCCATCCTTATTCTCTCTTCCTCCTACTCTCTCTCTCTCTCTCTCTCTCTCTCTCTCTCTCTCTCTCTCTCTCTCTCTCTCTCTCTCTCTCTCTCTCTCTCTCTCTCTCTCTCTCTGTCTCTCTATCTCTCATTCTATGTTCTTTCCCCAATTTTTCTTCTTCTAATGTCCTTTATTTTTTATCCTTTCATGTTGTATATATTTTTAATGGAATTCATCAATGGATTTCAATAGTTTTACTATAGAGTTTTAACTTAGCAATTTTCTTTCATGTTGCATAATTGGTGTTCAAATTAAAATTGTCAATCAATAAATTTTGAAGGTGTTTGACTCTTCATCATTGACAGCCATTAAAAAGCTTTGAAACTTTAAATTCGAATTTGAATTTTCAAAAACCATTATTTGTTTGGATTGGGCGTTGTTGCAAATAATTTAGAATATTATTTGGAGTTTATATCTCAATTTTGAGAGTGTTTGGTGAAGATTAAACTTGATTTTGGTTGAATTTTAGATTGAAACTCGAAGAAGAAGAAGAAGAAGAAGAAGAAGAAGAAGACATGACATACAATATTTTTACGAAATTGTAGTAAAGTCGTAGTATAATTGTATGTAAATTGTATTCTATTGTAGTTATATATATATTTTTTATTTGAATGTTGTATGAAAGTTGAAAAATAGTTGTATAATATATGAATCATTGTATAAAATTTATATATAAGTTATCAATATAATCTTTTTACATAAAGTTATTGATATGTATAAAAATTGTATTAAGAGAGAAAATTTTGCTTGGAATTTTAGTGAGTAAGAAACAGACACCACATACAAAATATATACAAATCAGATACAAAATATACAAAAAAATATATTGTATAAAATTTGTATGAAAATTGTATTTAAGTTGTATGATGTTGTAGATATATATTAACTGGGTAAAAATAATGTATGGAAGTTGTAAATAAGTTATAAATAAGTGTATATTATATATATGATGAGTTTTCTTTAAATAAAAAGGAATTAAACTATACCTACAAAATACTATCACATAGATTTACAGTTTATTTATCATAACAAGATTATGACAGAAAGAATAGACATATTCAAGTTTTGCGCAGCAATGCTTGCTTCTACACCTTCTTCTGTCAAAGCCCCGGGTACATGATATGACACTGCTGGATCAGTAAATCTTTTTAGCGCCTGGTATGTGTTGTTGTAATGGTTATTGGTTACACTTTAGTGACGCTTGTTACAATGATCAAAATCTATAGTTCAAATTATGTTCGGATGCATCCTCATCCAGCAAATGAGGTAAATTTTTGTTTGTGACTTGTGAAAATCATTGGATCGTTTTAATTTGCTTGTGATCACAACTGAAAATTTTTGGATTATAAACTCGGATATAACAAAATTTCCTAATTTAAGGTACTAATAATGGATTGTACATGAAGAGCGTGCCAGAGAATAGGAAAAGAAGAGAGGAGAGAAAAAATAAAAAGGATGTAACTGCATTCCTAATTTAAGGCACTAATAATGGATTATATATAATTGTAAGGAATTCTTATTTAGGGCGGGTAATATACAAAATTAGGACAATTTTGGTAAATAAGTTTCAAATATTGTATAGGAACGAAAAAATTCCTTTAATAAATAGGCTCAAATGCATTGGGCTAACCCATTTAATTGAGCTACAAGTGATGAGCCCACTTTATTAGACCAATATGTCATCTTCCTATAGGCCCAGTTCGGTGTCACGTGTCAAATGATGTGGCACGCTAAGTCAAACGGAAGAACCAATGGGATGTCAAAATGACAAGGCATGTCAAATCAAATTAAAAGGGTCATGAAACCGCACCACGTGTGCAAATGACATGTTCTGGCCAATCAAATGCGGTCTTGTCATACTTCAATTTGATTGGTCGAAAAGAGTTTGTTCTTATCATAACTCTTTCCTCCCACACCTTTAAGAAGGGGCCAAGAAGGTCACACTAACCTCAAGAATCTTCTTCTGCAGCTCTAATTGTACGATAAATAGTGTGATGTTATAGTTTTAACGGAAGATGAAAACTGTGAATAGAATTGTTTATCCGTAAAACGGTACGATTAAATTTATATGCGATTTTTAGACAAGTGAATTAATTTAATTATGAAATAATAGATGTATTAGATAAAAATATAATACTTAGCCTTGAGATGGAGATGAAATAGCAGAATTAGTAGTTCCGGGAGCAGGGCTTTCGGGCACAACAACAATGATATCAAAAAATAAGAAGATAAAATTATATTAAGCTTTGAATAGAGTGTAGCGTATATTTTTCAGAAAATTCGTGTCATTTACAATGATAATAGAGCTCACTATTTATAGCTTCACCTAGGGAACAAGGTCCTAGGATCAAGCTCATCTTTAATGTCAATTATGAGGGCCATTGAAGAATGTGTAACGGCGGGCAGTGAATGCTATATTTCTTGTAACGGGTAGTATACTTAATGCTGTAGAATATTCTTCATTAAATGCTATCGGATGGCAGACATTTATTTCATCTTTATGCGTATCATTCTCTCAGGTAACAGACGTGATTGTTGCCTTCGGTTTCAGCTATCTTCTGTCTTCGGCTACACGTGTCATTTCTTCATGCGATCATTTAATATAAAATATTTTACCCTATACAAATAATCCCCTTCTTTCCGGTGGTATACATTTGTGTCACTGGAAAGTTGGCAGAAACATTCTTTTTAACGGAAAATTTACTGACCCCTCTGAAAAGTTTTTGACGGTTGATTAAACGCACGTCTCTTCGCATTTAATGCCTCGAACACGTATCATCCCACGATTTAGCATAACCTTTACCGATTATTGAGGTAATTATAGCCACGAGTTTAGCCGCCTATACCTTTAATTATACAACCTCCTTCATTTTCACTTCATAATACTCTAAATTTTCTATGACTTTCTTAACTCAATGCATACTTCGACTTTAGCCTTTCTTTAGCTTCCTTCTTTGAGAGAAAAAACCCTCTTTCTGATAAAACATGGAATCTTCTTCAAGAAACCCTAGTTCTTCAAAAAACAAAGGCAAAACTGATGATGCTCCTCCCCCTATAATGAGTACCATCATCCCAAAGAATCTGATTACCACTAAAGGTTTTGAAGAGAAGTACCCTTCTGCTCACCCTCGTACGTGGGTTGTTAGCGTATACCCTTCTTCTATCCGTCCTTCCAATATCCCTATTGTGAAGGAAGACTACTGATCACGCCCAACTCTAGTCCTCAAAAGGATAAGCGGTCGCTGTAAATATAATCCGGTCTAAGGGTACGGAGTCGAATCCCACAGAGAACTAAGGCTTAGCTATAATTGTTCAATATTGCTAAGAAATACAAGTCCAAACAATTTCCTAATTATAAAGATTGTAATATTTATTTTTATCTAATTAACTAACAAATACTAGAAAGCAATACAACTATCAATTAACAAGGATGCGGATTGAAGACAAGACTAAAGAGGTCTAGAGTTATGATTTCCCCAATTGTCGGAATCCTTCCCGATGTGTCTTCTATAATTTCGCCTAAGTATTCTCTAACGATCGTGAGTACTTTGGTTGTTATAATTCTCTCTCGAGCAATTACCGCAATTTACTAGATGTATTCTCTCGAAGCTGTCACTTGCTTCACCGCTCACTACGATCGCACCAAGGTTTCGTTATCTCTAATCCCGCCTTTAAACCCTCCGTATTGATCTCTCACATACGTTAGGAGTGATGTTGCTCAACAACTACCTAAATATATACTCTCTCTCGAGCAGTACACACTAAATAGGCACAGTCAATTGATGGTCATTCAATCAACAGCAACAAACACATAGTTGAACAAGTAGAGAAATCCAACATCTCAATTATATTAAAACATAACACGAATTCATCCTCCAAAAGGTTCCATCAAAACCCTAGATAACAAATTAGCTATTCATAATAGTATGCATAACTATAATACTAGAATTCATAACCAATAATGGAAATAGGAAGAAGGAAGTGAGAAACTTGTAGAAGAATTTTCCGCCTTGCTCCTAGTGTGTTCTTGCCTCCTTAGGTCGAATCCCCAGTCTCCTTAGCCTCCATAGGTATAAATTATGTCAAATGTAGGTCAAAGGTATGTCAAAGGTCCTCAAAATACTGTTTTTCATGTATATATACCAAGTAGGGTCGGTTCCAAACAATTATACCTTCTCCTACACGAAAAAGGACACTTTTCCAGGTCAGGACGTCCGCGGCCGCGGATTCAACCGCGAATTTGGCCGCAGATTTTACCCAGTGTTCTGCCTCACATCTGCGGCCAGATCCGCGACCGCGGATTCGACCGCATTTTTCACCCTGTTTTGTTTGGAATTTGGACAAACGTAAAACATGAAAGTTGTAGCCCTTTGAATTAGCTTTCCAACCATATATTTTGGAGCTCAAGTAGAGTTCTGAGCAACAGGTTATATGCATTTTACTAAACAGTTTATAATATGCCTACTCGATTCTTCGTTCGTTCTTAACTATCAAATTTGATCCCCGAACACGATCCCGGCTTAATTCCTTGGGTTTTTACTCAGACTTCAAAGCTCCAAATCACTTGAATTCATTCCCTAACATCTACATAGCTCGGAAGCACTCCTACAAGGCATAAAACACATAATTAGTGCAAAACACTAGCGATTAAAACTCAAACTCAATTAAAGTGCAGTAAATTAGAGTGTAATAAGCGACTAAAATACTTAATTATAGCCCATCATCAACACCCCACACTTAAACCATTGCTCGTCCTCGAGCAATTAAACAACACTTTATATAGACACGACCTTTTAAAACATTTCTCCTAACTCATCACACCAAGAATACTTAAAATAGACAACGCACAAAAGCGTAACATCTTCACCTCAAGATTTGACTTACAAGTACCACAAATTATTCACAACTCATCCACTTACTCTAACATAGAGGTCATTGACATTACCTTTCCTTCATGAATCAAGTGCCCTCACACAACAAAAGAGAGTAGTTCCACACAATAAAATTTAAGAACACTTAGGAACTCAAGATAGAAAGAATTCGCTCACTCTCAGAAATAACATTCATATGCCACAAAAGATGCACCATAGGCTTACCCGTAGTGTACTACTCTACTAATCGAGCTCATTCAGTCTAAGATCAAGTAAAACTTTATTTGGTTGTAATGTAGGCTGTGGGACGGGTAGGATACATTTAGATATAAGAGTGACTACACCTCCCTAAGCACTTTAATACATATACTTTAACATTCAAACCCCATACTTATGTCAAACCAAACTCTACCTTCACATCAATGTATATTACCCCATACTTTTTTAAGCACAATTACATCAAGAGTCACCACTTATCAAGGAATATGTTTTTTTCCACAACAATACAACTATTGTTTTTCCTTTTCTTTCTTTTTCAATTCAAGTGGCTCTTATTTTTTTAAAATAGTGCACCTTTCTCCTTATTTCATTAGTTCCACTCAAAAGCCAAACCATCCACCCCACACTTTAACTTTTACACAGTTCATAATAATTCAAGTGCTCGTGAGAGATAAGAAGGTTCAAATAGATGGTTAATTCAAACAAATGGGTAAGGCTTGTAATGTGGTTGCCAAAGAAACATGATTGCAGGCTCAAATGGGTTAACTACGATACATAACTATTAGGCAGGTAAAATATATATGGCTCAACAAAGAAAGGCCTATATCACTTCCAAGACTGAACAAAATTACTATTTCGCTTTGCAAACTCACGGGGCAAGTTCTAGGCATCAAATGTAATGTACAGAATAACACCCAAACCTCACACACACATGGCACATAACTCACTCAGGATTGGATTTATCAAGATACTCTAGTCAAAGCAGTTAAGCAAATTTAAAATCATACAATTTAAGGTACTTATACAAGAGTCAAGATCTGAGCCTAAGAGTCAAGAACTGAGCCTAAGCGTCACAACCAAAGTACTCGCTATCCTCAAGGCATAACAAAGTCAAGAAATATTGCTTCAATTCAAAACACAACACAATGGCTCCTATTCCTAAAAAAATAAAACTAGCAACACCCGGTTGAAACAAAACCCTTGGAAAAGAACCGCGGCACAAAGAAAAACCAAGGGGCAATTGCTACATTACCTAACAAAAGATTTTTTTTCTTTTTCCTTTCGACTTAAATCCCTTAAGAAAATTATCTAATAGATCCATCGTCGGGAAAAGTCCAATCTTTTCTATTTTTGTAAAAAAAATAAAATTATTCAATTAAACTAACACAACTAAAATAGCATGGAAAGTCACCTAAACAATCTCCTCACCCCACACCCAAAATTGTGCATTGTCGCCAATGCACACCCATAAATACAAGAGGGTAAAAGAAACTCCTTGGTAAGCCAAAGGCCGAAGCACTAGCAGCTCATGGGGTACTCAGACTTCTCCCAAGCCTGGTCCTTCATGTGGGTACCTTACACTTAGTTCCAACCATCTGATTTGCTGTTGCATTCTTCCAATGGCTTTGCATTCCATGCTCCTAAAAAAATCAAAAATCGACACTACAAAAATAATACTATAATAAAAAAATAAAAAAATAAAATAAAATATAAAAAAATAAATAAATAAAGCTGGGTTGCCTCCCAACAAGCGCTTGATTTAATGTCGCGGCACGACGAAAACTAGTTTTTGTCTCCACCTCGAGCTTATGAATTGAACCCCCAATTTGGCTTCAAGTTTTCGGTTATGCTCCAAGGGTGGTGGAACAAATATAATTGGCCCAAGCAACCATTGTACTATTCTACACTTCTTGGCTTTTAGATAAGGTATGTAGTCCTGTCTTTCTGGCAAGAAAAATTCCAGAATGTAGGCACCTTGTTCCTTATTCCTTGACTCCTCAATCGGCTTGGATGACTCTATTTCCATATCGTCATCCAAGCACAATGTGGAAAAATGTTTGGAGTGAGGCCAAATGCACACAAACACATGAGCTTCAGGACTTTCAACTTCCTTAACATCAATGATACTAGAGTCAACAAAATTTATATCCTCAAAGTCCTTGGCTGACTCTAGTCTCACTTCTTCAACATCGACATCCTCAAATTGTAGTTGGCTAGGTGGTTGATGTTCTACTCTGATCTCCTCAATTAGCACCTCAAATTCACGCTCCTCTTGGCTACTATCCACGAAATTGCCTTGCTGAGCATTAAAAGCTTCAACTACTTGACTCACTTGTGTCTCCAGGTTGCGAATAGTAGCATCTTGCCTTTGTATGTGCAGTTGTTTCTCATTATTTTGTTCCACAAGGCACCTTAGCATCTCCTTGATCTCTTTCAGGTCACCATCCCTGGGTGCTTTGTTCCTATTAACTTCACAAGAAAAAGAAGAACCGTCAAAGTAAAGGGTTGGGGGAAGATAAGAAATATAAGCACAACCATGAAAGTGACCATCTTGACCACCACACATATCACATACATTCCACACATAAGATTGAGCTGGTGCACATAAATCGCTCTCGGGAATATTTTGAAAATTTTGCCATAGGTGGTTTTCTCAACAATATGCATAAGGAGGATTAAAAGTAGAATTACCAACATCAAAACTCTCATAATTCCAAGATACCATGTTTGTTTTAAAAAAAATTAACAAGTAAAACAAAAATAAAAAAAATTCAAATACAGAAAATAAAAATAAAATTTCAAACTTGAAACCTAGCAATATGTACAGCTACAGCTACACCATTAGTTCCCCTGCAACGACGTCAAAATTTGATCACACCCAACTCTAGTCCTCAAAAGGATAAGCGGTCGCTGCAAATATAATCCAGTCTAAGAGTCTGGAGTCGAATCCCACAGAGAACTAAGGCTTAGCTATAATTGTTCAATATTGCTAAGAAACACAAGTCCAAACAATTTTCTAATTATAAAGATTATAATGTTTATTTTTATCTAATTAACTAACAAATACTAGAAAGCAGTACAACTATCAATTAACAAGGATAAGGATTGAAGACAAGACTAAGGAGGTCTAGAGTTATGATTTTCCCTATTGTCGGAATCCTTCCTGCTGTGTCTTCTATAATTTCGCCTAAGTATTCTCTAACGATCGTGAGTACTTTGGTTGTTGTAATTCTCTCTTGAGCAATTACAGCAATTTACTAGATGTATTCTCTCGAACTACACTAGCTGGCACTTACTTCACCGCTCACTACGATCGCACCAAGGTTTCGTTATCTCTAATCCCGCCTTTAAACCCTCCGTATTGATCTCTTACATACGTTAGGAGTGATTTTGTTCAACAACTACCTAAATATATACTCTCTCTCGAGTAGTACACACTAAATAGGCACAGTCAATTGATGGCCATTCAATCAACAACAACAAACACATAGTTGAACAAGTAGAGAAATCCAACGGCTCAATTATATTAAAACATAACACGAATTCATCATCCAAAAGGTTCCATCAAAACCCTAGATAACAAATTAGCTATTCATAATAGTATGCATAACTACAATACTAGAATTCATAACCAATAATGGAAATAGGAAGAAGGAAGTGAGAAACTTGTAGAAGCGTTCTCCGTCTTGCTCCTAGTGTGTTCTTGCCTCCTAAGGTCGAATCCCCAGTCTCCTTAGCCTCCTTAGGTCTAAATTATGTCAAAAGTATGTCAAAGGTATGTCAAAGGTCCTCAAAATACTGTTTTCATGTATATATACCAAGTAGGGTCGGTCCCAAACAATTATACCTTCTCCTACGCGAAAAAGGACACTTTTCTAGGTCAGGACGTCCGCGGCCGCGGATTCAACGGCGGATTTGGCCGCGGATTTTACCTAGTGTTCTGCCTCACATCCGCGGCCAAATCCGCGGCCGCGGATACGACCGCATTCGTCACCCTGTTCTGTTTGGAATTCTGAAAAACGTAAAACATAAAAGTTGTAGCCCTTTGAATTAGCTTTCCAACCATATATTGTGGAGCTCAAGTGGAGTTCTTAGCGAAAGGGTATGTGCATTTTACTAGACAGTGCGCAATATGCCTACTCGATTCTTCGTTCGTTCTTAACTATCAAATTTGATCCCTGAACACGATCCCGGCTTAATTCCTTGAGTTTTTACTCAGACGTCAAAGCTCTAAATCACTTGAATTCATTCCCTAACATCTACATAGCTCGGAATCACTCCTTCAAGGCATAAAACACATAATTAGTGCAAAACACTAGCGATTAAAACTCAAACTCAATTAAAGTGCAGTAAATTAGAGTGTAATAAGAAACTAGAATACGTAATTATAGCCTATCATCCACTGCCACTGTCAAGATTTGGACATTATCGTTCCCGATCTGGCAGAGCGGATAACTTTATCCAAGAAGGGTTTTACATATTTTTACACGTATCCCTCACTTTGGGAGCATTTTTTTTAGCGGAGCGTTTGCCTCTGTCATTGTGGAGTTTTGCCTCTTCTATCAGGTGTGCTTGACATAGGTAATCTCTTCTGTGTGGAGGACAGTCGCTTGCCTTCGGCGCCTGTGCCAGGAGACGAGAGAAGAGCTATCCTTAGCTTGAGTGATGAACCTCTATTCCCCCAAAATCTTCCGCGAGGAAATGATAAATTTCAGCAAGCGTGGACATCATGCACTGCTATCAAGCATGGATGATGACAGTAATCGTGGATGGATGGAACAGTTTATTTCAGTCGCCACCAGCGACATCATCCCGGCCACGGCTCCGGCTTTCCCGGAATTTTTGAACCGCACACGTAAGTCTATCGTTTGTTTCTTATTTTGTTAAAGATCATTCCACATCATTATTGACTCTTCTTCCTTTACCTGTTTCAGCGACTCGGTGGGTTCCACCTAGAGTTGAGGGCTTGGACCAATGTGTCCAGAAATATTTGAACATTACTACGCCCGAAACCCGCACGTGAAAAGAACTGTCCCTGAAATACAAGTGGAAGGCAAAAAATCATGGTAAGTTGAAATCATCTAGTTTTTACATTATCATATAAGGAAGTTTTTTAACTCTTCTCTTTTGTTGAATTCAGGTCTACCCAGGGCTCAGTTGTCATCCTCGAGGAGGACGTTTTGGCTAATCCTGTTGAAGCGGCGAGGTTGCTGCAAGAGGCCTTTACACAAACAGGCATCTCTGGGCCTGCTTCTGGTGCGAGTGCTTCTTCCCGGAGTCCCCGACCGGAGAACAAGCAATCAAAAAGAAGGCATTCGTCCACGATCGGGGGGAAAGAATAAGAGGCCGAAAAATGCCACCCCGAGTCATCTCCGGAAGTTGTGGTGATGAGCCCCCGCCCGAGCCGACCATATATATATTTTGATGATTGAAGAGGATGGGGAAGCCAGTGAAGATGGGACTTCTCTACACATACGACAACGACCCTCCTCAACTCAACAATCTGCTCAATCTGTTGAGTAAGTTACACTAACCGAGGACGATGCCTCGATGACTCTGGGGTGAGTTTGAGATGGTGGAAAATGCCAACTCCCATTTCCGAATCCCAGTCTCTATGCCCGGTACTATGAGGCTGAGTACCGGGTCCCTGCCTTCTTTGGTAAACGAGCAACCAACACCCAACACTGCGCTTGCCGTAACCACTTCTCATCCTTCAATGCCATCGGCTTCATCTCCTTCTTCACCGACTCTTCCATTAGCAACTGCTACATCATCTCCACCAGCCGCATCTCTCCGAGAACAGGATGTTCCTCTCCCTCAGTCCCCAGTTCATGGGAACTTATGGCAAAATTATGCCTCCCCCTCAGAAGATCCGCAAAGGAGGAGGAGCGTTAATCTATCGGTCTCTACCGGGTGCAATCTGGTGTCCCAGTCGGTGGAACTTGCTAACTATGTGAAACCTTTGGCTTCAGAGAAAGATTGGGAAAAGATAAAAGCTCTCTCGGGGGAGTTCTTGTTGAACAATGCCTCAACGGTATACTCTTCATTTCCCTTGTTATCTCTTCTATTTTTGATTTAGTAGTATTTTGAGTTTGCCTTTTTTGTTTCACAGGCCAATTTCCTTGCTTCTGAGAGCCTCCAAAAGTTGATTCGGGATAAGGAGGAACTTACTTGGAGCGGGGTCAACTTTTGGCCGAGCGGGACCAAACTGCAGCTCGCCTCTTAGAACTGGAAGCCAAAGCTGTTGAGGCTGTTGTATTGGAGGCTCGTTTGCAGCAAAGTGAGCAAGAAGTAGAGACCCTTAGCCAAGACATCGCCCCGTTGAGGGTTCAATTTGAAGAGGCTAAGGCCAAATGGGATGAAGTCCATAGTGTGGTTCTTGCTGCATCCGATCGCGAGGTTGTCTCTGCTGAAAGATTAAATAGTTTGGAGGCAGCCTTGAACTCCAAAACTGAAGAGCTTGCTGCTGCCGGTGTAACATATGCCCAATTGGAGGAGAAGTCCCATTAAGCATAATAGACTTTTCAGCTCTACCGTCCGCGATCTCGATGTTAGCCTCCGGTCTATTAGATCCGCACGGGAAAATCTTTCTGTCGAAGTTGACCAAATTAAAGAAGAACTCAAGCACCGAGCGGCTTCCCTCGTTGTTGAAAAAACATATGTTATGTATAGAACGAGGAGAAAAACCTTGGAAGAGGCTAAAACGGGTGTCATTGACTTTGATACCGAAATCGCTAAAGCCCGTGAGCTGGAGTCAACTGCTAAAAGGGGTATTCCAGTCAGGCCTGATGCTTCTGGTTCTGGTTCCGAATTCTCGGGAATTGAAGATAAGCCGGAAGGCGAAGATGTTGAAGGCCAAAATTATGAAGGTCAAGATATCGAGCTGGTGGTGGATCTACCCACTTCGCCTGGTGTCACGACCCAAAAATTTCACCACAAGTGTCGTGATGGCACTTAGTCTCTAAGACTAAGTAAGCCAATTATAATCATAATTCAAGTCATTTTTTTATAAAGATATAATTTAATACACGTGTTGAAACCAAAAGTGAAAATAATTTTAAAAACCTCCCAAGACTGGTAATACTAAGTCACGAACTCTAACTGAATACATAAAATGATCGCAAGTATCGAATACTCAATACTGTTTGAATAATAAATAATAGTACAATCAAATGGAAAGACTCCAAGAAATTACGACGACCAAGCAGCTCTACTTTGAATCCTTGCGATCCCACTCTAACTCTGTCCGAGTCCGATTATCTCCAATACTTGGCTCTGCACAAAAATGTGCAGAAGTGTAGTATGAGTACACCACAGTTGGTACATAGTAAGTATCAAGACTAACCTCAGTAGAGTAGAGACGAGGTACAATCAAGACACTCACTAATCTCATAACCTGTGCAATATGATATACAAAATAATAGAAAACAAATAGCAGTGATAGCAACATAAATCAACTAGTGATTTAAACAGCAAGGCAACAGGAATACCGTAAAATATTACTCAAACAAATAATAAACACAGGTACAACCAATTAATCAAATCCTTTCAATATACATCTTTTATCTATAAGTTTTTCAATAAAAGTCTCTAGAATATAATCCTTTTCAATAAATATATTTCGAATATACTTCCTTCAAATAAATATCCTTCCATTATAATTCTTTCAAATAAATATCTTTCGAATATAATTCTTTCAAATAAATATCTTTCAAATATAATTCTTTCAAGTAAATATCTTTCAAATATACTTCTTTCAAATAATTATCTTTCGAATATAATTCTTTCAAATAAATATCCTTCTAATATAATTCTTTCAAGTAAATATCCTTCAAATATAATTCTTTCAAGTAAATATCCTTCAAATATAATTCTTTAAAGTAAATATCTTTCAAATATACTTCTTTCAAGTAATTATCTTTCAAATATAATTCTTTCAAATAAAAATCACCTTGTGACACCTCATTTAACTTTTCTGGCATGAGAAATATATTCAACGTATCACATCAAATGGCACGGCAATACCTTCGTGCACTTGTATCATTCTCACGCAATACATATATGTAGATCAAATCAATTGGCACGGTAACACCCTTCGTGCATTTATATCTTTCTCACCGTGCATACATATAACAGTATCAACTAGGTGGGAGAAATGTCAATAACAATAAAATAAATAAAGTGGAGGCACATAGGAAGCAACAACGACTACAAGTCACATAGAAAATAAAGGTGCACAATAACATCTCAAGATAAAGGCATGAATGTATACACAACAAAACGATATCACAATATAATGTAGGTCTCTCATCCTCTCCTGCACGAAAACACCCTTCGTGCCATGAGTGTATGATAATATAAAAATAATTGCACGGCATCACCCTTCGTGCTTTTACTATCATCCTCATCAGATAATATAAATGAAACGGCACGGCATCATCCTTCGTTCTTTTACACTCTCAATGGCACGACATCACCCTTCGTGCTTTACACACTCCCTCACATGATAATATAATTCAAATGGCACGGCATCACCCTTCATGCTTTACACTCTTCCTCACCAAGCACATGTATATCATTAACAAGCAAGGTATGAAGCATAAATAACGTCAAGAAGAGTGTTTAATCCACACACAATACAATAATTCATATCATAATTTTCCACTGACCACAATCAAGTTCCAAATATGTAGCGAACTCAACAAATTTCTCAACAAATAGCCCAAGGCTCCACATAACGTATATAAAATCTCAAAACAATCAACAGAGGTGAAAAATACTCAGTATAGGGCAATGCCTTCATTAATCCAAATTCTTGATAATTATATTAACTCCTCAATTTAAACTTATTTAATAAACATTTGCATATAAGGATTCCATCATGAATTTTATTCCAAGAAAAATATCAAATCAACAAACACACATAATTCACATAAAATCCAAATTACAATAACACCAAGTTATTAAATAAAATACAAACTTCACAAATAAGGAATGGGGCGTGATAATTCAAGGATTAACTAATGCCAACAATTATCTAATTTAATATATAAAAATGCCTAAAACTTTAAATCAATAAAATTTGCACATATAAGCCTTAGTACGTACTCGTCACCTCGCGTACACGGCTTTCAAATCACACAATTTCAACATAAGACTCAATGCCTAAGGGGTAATTCCCCCATTCGAGGTTAGGCAAGATACTTACCTTTTTGAAGTTATGCCGATATTTCAAAATTGCCTTCTTGCTTGAATTGACCTCCGGACAGCTCAAATCTATCCAAATTAATTGTACCACTTCATTAAAATTCATCGAAAATAATTTCGGATAATAAAATACCAACTTAAAATTTATTCTAAAAAGTCAACAAAAGTCAACGCGGGACCCGCCTCTCGGAACCTGACCTAATTTTCATGAAATCCGAACACTCATTCTGATACGAGTTCAACCATACCAATTTTATCGAATTCCAATAGCAATTCGACCTCCAAATCTTAAATTTAAATCAAGAGGGTTTTCAAAATGTTTCCACCCAATTCACTAATTTAGTGATAAAAACAACAATAGATTCATGTAATTTAACCAAAATCAAATTAGGAATTCTTACCCCAACGTTTTCCTTGAAAAACTCTCGAAAAATCGCCTCACCCGAGCTTCCTTGGTCCAAAAATGGAAGAATGACACGAATTTCGACTTTATTCTGCTGCCCAAGGATTTGTTCTTCGCGTTTACAACCCTTCCCTCGCGTTCGCGATGAACAAATTCTCCAACAACCATTTTCAAACTCTTCTCAGACAGCTTCTAGTATAATGGGCATAACCTTTTGTACAGAACTGCAAATGACAAATGGTTTAACTTTCTGGAAACTAGACTCAAAGAGCTATAACTTTAATTTGTTGATCATTTCCTTATTCCTTATAGATTGCGAGATATAAGCTTCCAAAGTCAGCCCTGTACAACAGATATTTCCAAACTCTTCCAAGACAACCTATAGTTTATCCACCATAACGTTTGTTACACAACTCCAAATGACTAATGGTTTACCTTTCTGAGAACTAGACACAAAGAGCTACAACTCTAATTTTTGGATCATCTCCAAATTCCTTATAAATTGCGAGATACGAGCCTCCAAAATGAGACTATTGCAACAAATATTTCCTTCTTCGCGAAAGCGAGAGTCTCTTCGCGTACGTGATGAACAAAATCTCAGAAGTCAAATCCTTCTTCGCGAATGTGAGAGGCTCCTCGCGAACGTGAAGAACAACACCAGATATCAGCAAAGCAGCATCCAAAGTAGCCCAAAATGATCCGAAACACACCCGAGGTCCTCGGGACCTCAACCAAACATACCAAAGCGTCCCATAATATCATACGAACTTAGTCGAACATTCAAATCACCTTCAACAACACCAAAAACATGAATTACACACGGATTCAAGCCTAATGAACTTAGAAATTTCCGAATTCCACAAATGACGTCGAAACCTCCCAAACCACGTCCAAATGACCTCAAATATTGCACACAAGTCAGAAATAGCACAACAAAACTATTCCAATTTCTATAATCAGATTCCGACCCCGATATCAAAAAGTCAACCCCCCGGTCAAACTTTCCAAAAATTCATCTTTCGCCGTTTCAAGCCTAATTCTACTACAGACCTCCAAATAATTTTCCGGACACGCTCTTATGTCCATAATCGCCATACGGAGCTATTGACATCATCAAAATTTCATTACGGAGCAGTTTGCTCAAAAGTCAACTCTCCGGTCCACTCTTTATATTTAAGCTTCTAAATAAGGATTGTTCTTTTAATTTAATTCCGAATCTTCAGTAATTCAACTCGACTACACCCGCGGGTCATAATACATATTGCGAAACTGCTCGAGACCTTAAGTCACTGAACGAGGCGTTAATTCTTAAAATGACAAGTCGGGTCGTTACATTCTCCACCTCTTAAACAAATGTTCGTCCTCGAACGTGCTAAGAATTATTCTGAGATTACCAAATTGATGATTTTACTTTTACACATATACTCCCGGTTGATCCCACATTACTGCATTTTGAGATAAGCCCGAGAACACCATCTCAATTGAGATTATTTCTTTTATCCATTCTTATATGCATTAAAGCAAAATCCCTAACTCTCCAATCATTTCCAAAATGCCTGATTTTCACTTCGACGCACGGTATTAGTCTCAACTGGCTATAGCAACTCGTGTCTACGCACACATCAACTTTCTTGATAGTGTTGAAGTACTCCGAGATGTTACATTCTCCCCCGTTTAGGTTCATTCTCCCTTGAATGAGGAGTAGAGTCCGCCCTCAAACACATAACATAACTTTTCTCTTCTTTCACACATAACAATGTCCCAAATTTTTCTAACTCCCAAATGTTTTAGAAATTTCGGCAGAGTCTCCCCTGCAATTGGGCCTATCCACCTGCCAGAGTAACACCAAAACAACTCCTAACAACATATCCACAGCATAGCAAAACACCACAAGGTATATATCAATAACATCAATCTCAGCATTACAAGCACTACATTATCATAATGATATCAGGACATGAAGAACATCATATGTATGCTCATCACCACATCTTTGGTCTTAAAAGTTATTTATAATTAATTCCAGCATCATCAATTAATCTCATATTAACCACCACCGCATTTCAAATTTTCACAACATTGACAACAGAATGTGAGGCATGAAGACCCCATGATTGCTTACTCGGATTAATGAGTCACATTAAACGCCACCTGGGCACTCATCTCATAGGTTAAAACTCAATGTTACAACACGAAAATGGATGTATATGAATAGAAAAATATACAAGAGTTATCAAATAAGCCTAACAGGCATGATTCCATATTAATATTATTGTACAAATTAATTTCACAAAGGAAAAATTTTTAAACTCATAAATATTTCACCACAAGGACCTCGTCCTTACATAACTTCTACCACGGCTTGTAGCCCGATTTAAATATTTCACATCATGTAAAAATGCGAGAATCTCATCCTCAACTCCAAATTACAAGTATTTTACACATTGTGCCAACTGAATTTCAATTTCCTTTCTTTCTTCTTTTCAATAAATTTCGTAAATATTTTTTTTATAACACATAACGAACCCTCATACCGGTGGGGCATATAATTCATAAAAATTGGAATCAATTATTCCAAAACACGTTAAACCCACTGTAGTGAATAATAAAAATTACTTTTGGACTTATAGCCCTCAATGGCACACAAAAATAAAAATGGCCGACACAGGCTCACATCTTCAACTCTCCCAACAGGGATAAACATATAAGTGGGTCACACAATTACGAAGCTCACCCATAAGTGGAGCATAATAGGAGGACTCACCTCAATATTCAGAACCGAATCAAATTAAGGAAAAATATCCTTTTATAACATAATCAGGATCGTACCTGTAACGACACCATCTGGTGTATCGGCCTCAGCCAAAATCATAGCGATTATATCAACGGGTCGACCCTCCACCTCTTAGGTGCCCTCTACCCGCCTGTACTCCACCTCTAACTGACCATGTATGTGGAGTATTAACTGGAATAACCACTGTAAGAACCCCGTGCTAATGGTGCATTAAAAGAACTTACTGTAGCACCCCGAATATTTTGAAATTATTGTTGTGACCCCGCTGGTACTGAAATATAGAATTATTAAGGACCGCAAGCCCCAACATCATCCCACACAAATCTCACCCCTTAATCATATACAAGTTTCGGAGAACCTTTCATTACCACGTAAATACATCTCAGGCCAAAACTGATATAACACATGACCCCGCAATCTGATCGTTGATAGTGGACTACCCTCATTTGGCACGAAGCCATAGGACACATGCCGATGATCCACAATACTAACCTTCACCGGTCATAAGACACCTCAAGCAATTCATTTGGCGCATATCACCCTCGTAACAGTTAAAATCGCTTTCTCCACTGCCTTGGCTACCGGTATGTACCCTTCGCTAAATAGAAATCCCATACGAACTACTTAGTCTTTAATACCACCAACTATTTTAGATCTACATCCACCTCGTGATCCTACCAAAATTGTGATGATTATGCAATTAATTAAACCTTCATTATATCATACTTATCAACTAGATGTCATAACCCGTGCACCCCAATGTGCACAACTAAATGATCTCTCAATACTTTCGCATCCTCGATCTGGACGACACGTCGTAATATTGGTTGAGCAACCTTGGCTCCCTTATAACCCCTCTGTAGTATCCCGAACCGTTGGCTCATAGTTGATACCGAGTGCGCAATTTCATACATGAGTGGATGCAAAAGAACATAAGATATGTGCTTCAAGCTGAATAAATGCCACACGATAAAGAATGAAAGAAGTGAAAATTTTTCCTACTAGCTCTGTAGCCTCTCGAAGATAAGTACAGACGTCTCCGTACCGATCCGGAAGACTCTACTAAACTCGTTCGTGACTCGTAGAACCTATGAATCTAGAGCTCTGATACCAACTTGTCACGATCCAAAAATCACACCACAAGCGTCGTGATGACACTTAGTCTCTAAGACTAAGTAAGCCGATTATAATCATAATTCAAGCCATTTTTTTTATAAAGATATAATTTAATACACGTGTCGAAACCAAAAGTGGAAATAATTTTAAAAACCTCCCAAGACTAGTAGTACTGAGTCACGAACTCTAACTGAATACATGAAATGATCGCAAGTATCGAATACTCAATACTGTTTGAATAATAAATAACAGTACAATCAAATGGAAAGACTCCAAGGAACTGCGACGACCAAGCAGTTTTACATTGAATCCTTGCGATCCCACTCTAACTCTGTCTGAGTCTGATATCTCCAATACTTGGCTCTGCACAAAAATGTACAGAAGTGTAGTATGAGTACACCACAGTCGGTACACAGTAAGTATCAAGACTAACCTCAGTGGAGTAGAGACGAGGTACAGTCAAGACACTCACTAATCTCATAACCTGTGCAATATGATATATAAAATAATAGAAAAGAAATAGCAGTAATAGCAACATAAATCAACTAGTGATTTAAACAGCAAGGCAATAGGAATACCGTAAAATATTACTCAAACGAATAATAAACACATGTACAACCAATTAATCAAATACTTTTAATATACATTTTTTATCTATAAGTTTTTTAATAAAAGTCTCTAGAATATAATCCTTTTCAATAAATATATTTCGAATATACTTCCTTCAAATAAATATCCTTCCATTATAATTCTTTCAAATAAATATCTCTCGAATATAATTCTTTCAAGTAAATATCTTAAAAAATAATTCTTTCAAGTAAATATCTTTCAAATATACTTCTTTCAAGTAATTATCTTTCTAATATAATTCTTTCAAATACATATCCTTCTAATATAATTCTTTCAAGTAAATATCCTTCAAATATAATTCTTTCAAGTAAATATCCTTCAAATATAATTCTTTCAAGTAAATATCCTTCAAATATAATTCTTTAAAGTAAATATCTTTCAAATATATTTCTTTCAAGTAATTATCTTTCAAATATAATTCTTTCAAATAAAAGTCACCTTGTGACACCTCATTTAACTTTCCTGGCGTGAGAAATATATTCAACGTATCACATCAAATGGCACGGCAATACCTTCGTGTACTTGTCTCATTCTCACCCAATACATATATGTAGATCAAATCAATTGGCACGGTAATACCCTTCGTGCATTTATATCATTCTCACCGTGCATACATATAACAGTACCAACTAGGTGGGAGAAATATCAATAACAATAAAAGAAATAAAGTGGAGGCACACAGGAAGCAACAACGACCACAAGTCACATAGAAAATAAAGGTGCATAATAACATCTCAAGATAAAGGCATGAATGTATACACAACAAAACGATATCACAATATAATGTATGTCTCTCGTCCTCTCCTGCACGGAAACACCCTTCGTGCCATGAGTGTATGATAATATAAAAATAATTGCACGGCATCACCCTTTTTTCTTTTACTCTCATCCTCACCTAATAATATAAATGAAACGGCACGGCATCACCCTTCGTGCTTTTACACTCTCAATGGCACGTCATCACCCTTCGTCCTTTACACTCTCCCTCACATGATAATATAATTCAAAAGGCACGGCATCACCCTTTGTGCTTTACACTCTTTCTCACCAAGCACATGTATATCATTAACAAGCAAGGTAGGAAGCATAAATAACGTCAAGGAGAGTGTTTAATCCATACACAATACAACAATTCATATCACAATTTTCCACTGACCACAATCAAGTTCCAAATATGTAGCGAACTCAACAAATTTCTCAACAAATAGCCCAAGGCTCCACACAACGTATATAAAACCTCAAAACAATCAACAGAGGTGAAAAATACTCAGTATAGGGCAATGCCTTCATTAATCCAAATTCTTGATAATTATATTAACTCCTCAATTTAAACTTATTTAATAAACATTTGCATATAAGGATTCCATCATGAATTTTATTCCAAGAAAAATATCAAATCAACAAACACACGTAATTCACATAAAATCCAAATGACAATAACACCAAGTTATTAAATAAAATACAAACTTGACAAATAAGGAATGAGGCGTGATAATTCAAGGATTTACTAATGCCAACAATTATCTAATTTAATACATAAAAATGCCTAAAACTTTAAATCAATAAAATTTGCACATATAAGCCTTAGTACGTACTCGTCACCTCGCGTACACGGCTTTCAAATCACACAATTTCAACATAAGACTCAATGCCTAAGGGGTAATTCCCCCATTCGAGGTTAGGCAAGATACTTACTTTTTTGAAGTTATGCCGATATTTCAAAATTGTCTTCTTGCTTGAATTGACCTCCGGACAGCTCAAATCTATCCAAATTAATTGTACCACTTCATTAAAATTCATCGAAAATAATTTCGGATAATAAAACACCAACTTAAAATTTATTCTAAAAAGTCAACAAAAGTCAACGCGGGACTCGCCTCTCGGAACCCGACCTAATTTTCATGAAATCCGAACACTCATTCTGATACGAGTTCAACCATACCAATTTTATCGAATTTCAATAGCAATTCGACCTCCAAATCTTAAATTTAAATCAAGAGGGTTTTCAAAATGTTTCCACCCAATTCACTAATTTAGTGATAAAAACAACAATAGATTCATGTAATTTAACCAAAATCAAATTAGGAATTCTTACCCCAACGTTTTCCTTGAAAAACTCTCGAAACATCGCCTCACACGAGCTTCCTTGGTCCAAAAATGGAAGAATGACACGAATTTCGACTTTATTCTGCTGCCCAAGGATTTGTTCTTCGCGTTCACAACCCTTCCCTCGCGTTCGCGATGAACAAATTCTCCAACAACCATTTTCAAACTCTTCTCAGATAGCTTCTAGTATAATGGGCATAACCTTTTGTACAGAACTGCAAATGACAAATGGTTTAACTTTCTGGAAACTAGACTCAAAGAGCTATAACTTTAATTTGTTGATCATTTCCTTATTCCTTATAGATTGCGAGATATAAGCTTCCAAAATCAGCCTTGTACAACAGATATTTCCAAACTCTTCCAAGACAACCTATAGTTTATCCACCATAAAGTTTGTTACACAACTCCAAATGACTAATGGTTTACCTTTCTGAGAACTAGACACAAAGAGCTACAACTCTAATTTTTGGATCATCTCCAAATTCCTTATAGATTGCGAGATACGAGCCTCCAAAATCAGACTATTGCAACAAATATTTCCTTCTTCGCGAAAGCGAGAGTCTCTTCGCGTACGTGATGAACAAAATCTCAGAAGTCAAATCCTTCTTCGCGAATGCGAGAGGCTCCTCGCGAACGTGAAGAACAACACCAGATATCAGCAAAGCAGCATCCAAAGTAGCCCAAAATGATCCGAAACACACCCGAGGTCCTCGGGACCTCAACCAAACATACCAAAGCGTTCCATAATATCATACGAACTTAGTCGAACATTCAAATCACCTTCAACAACACCAAAAACATGAATTACACACGGATTCAAGCCTAATGAACTTAGAAATTTCCGAATTCCACAAATGACGTCGAAACCTCCCAAACCACGTCCAAATGACCTCAAATATTGCACACAAGTCAGAAATGGCACAACGAAACTATTCCAATTTCTAGAATCAGATTCCGACCCCGATATCAAAAAGTCAACCCCCCGGTCAAACTTCCCAAATATTCATCTTTCGCCGTTTCAAGCCTAATTCTACTACAGACCTCCAAATAATTTTTCGGACACGCTCTTATGTACATAATCGCCATACGGAGCTATTGACATCATCAAAATTCCATTACGGAGCAGTTTGCTCAAAAGTCAACTCTCCGGTCCACTCTTTATATTTAAGCTTCTAAATAAGGATTGTTCTTTTAATTTAATTCCGAATCTTCAGTAATTCAACTCGACTATACCCGCGGGTCATAATACATATTGCGAAACTGCTCGAGACCTTAAGTCACTGAACGAGGCGTTAATTCTTAAAATGACAAGTCGGGTCGTTACATTTTCCACCTCTTAAACAAACGTTCGTCCTCGAACGTGCTAAGAATTATTCTGAGATTACCAAATTGATGATTTTACTTTTACACATATACTCCCGGTTGATCCCACATTACTGCATTTTGAGATAAGCCCGAGAACACCATCTCAATTGAGATTATTTCTTTTATCCATTCTTATATGCATTAAAGCAAAATCCCTAACTCCAATCATTTCCAAAATGCCTGATTTTCACTTCGACGCATGGTATTAGTCTCAACTGGCTATAGCAACTCGTGTCTACGCACACATCAACTTTCTTGATAGTGTTGAAGTACTCCGAGATGTTACATTCTCCCCCGTTTAGGTTCATTCTCCCTTGAATGAGGAGTAGAGTCCGCCCTCAAACACATAACATAACTTTTCTCTTCTTTCACACATAACAATGTCCCAAATTTTTCTAACTCCCAAATGTTTTAGAAATTTCGGCAGAGTCTCCCCTGCAATTGGGCCTATCCACCTGCCAGAGTAACACCAAAACAACTCCTAACAACATATCCACAGCACAACAAAACACCACAAGGTATATATCAATAACATCAATCTCAGCATTACAAGCACTACATTATCATAATGATATCAGGACATGAAGAACATCATATGTATGCTCATCACCACATCTTTGGTCTTAAAAGTTGTTCATAATTAATTCCAGCATCATCAATTAATCTCATATTAACCACCACCGCATTTTAAATTTTTACAACATTGACAACAGAATGTGAGGCATGAAGACCCCATGATTGCTTACTCGGATTAATGAGTCACATTAAACGCCACCTGGGCACTCATCTCATAGGTTAAAACTCAATGTTACAACACGAAAATGGATGTATATGAATAGAAAAATATACAAGAGTTATCAAATAAGCCTAACAGGCATGATTCCATATTAATATTATTGTACAAATTAATTTCACAAAGGAAAAAATTTTAAAATCATAAATATTTCACCACAAGGACCTCGTCCTTACATAACTTCTACCACGGCTTGTAGCCCGGTTTAAATATTTCACATCATGTAAAAATGCGAGAATCTCATCCTCAACTCCAAATCACAAGTATTTTGCACATTGTGCCAACTGAATTTCAATTTCCTTTCTTTCTTCTTTTCAATAAATTTCGTAAATATTTTTTTTATAACACATAACGAACCCTCATACCGGTGGGGCATATAATTCATAAAAATTGGAATCAATTATTCCAAAACACGTTAAACCCACTGTAGTGAATAATAAAAATTACTTTTGGACTTATAGCCCTCAATGGCACACAAAAATAAAAATGGCCGACACAGGCTCACATCTTCAACTCTCCCAACAGGGATAAACATATAAGTGGGTCACACAATTACGAAGCTCACCCATAAGCGGAGCATAATAGGAGGACTCACCTCAATATTCAGAACCGAATCAAATTAAGGAAAAATATCCTTTTATAACATAATCAGGATCGTACATGTAACGACACCATCTGGTGTATCGGCCTCAGCCAAAATCATAGCGATTATATCAACGGGTCGACCCTCCACCTCTTAGGTGCCCTCTACCCGCCTGTACTCCACCTCTAACTGACCTTGTATGTGGAGTATTAACTGGAATAACCACTGTAAGAACCCCGTGCTAATGGTGCATTAAAAGAACTTACTGTAGCACCCCGAATATTTTGAAATTATTGTTGTGACCCCGCTGGTACTGAAATATAGAATTATTAAGGACCGCAAGCCCCAACATCATCCCACACAAATCTCACCCCTTAATCATATACAAGTTTCGGAGAACCTTTCATTACCACGTAAATACATCTCAGGCCAAAACTGATATAACACATGACCCCGCAATCTGATCGTTGATAGTGGACTACCCTCATTTGGCACGAAGCCATAGGACACATGCCGATGATCCACAATACTAACCTTCACCGGTCATAAGACACCTCAAGCAATTCATTTGGCGCATATCACCCTCGTAACAGTTAAAATCGCTTTCTCCACTGCCTTGGCTACCGGTATGTACCCTTCGCTAAATAGAAATCCCATACGAACTACTTAGTCTTTAATACCACCAACTATTTTAGATCTACATCCACCTCGTGATCCTACCAAAATTGTGATGATTATGCAATTAATTAAACCTTCATTATATCATACTTATCAACTAGATGTCATAACCCGTGCACCCCAATGTGCACAACTAAATGATCTCTCAATACTTTCGCATCCTCGATCTGGACGACACGTCGTAATATTGGTTGAGCAACCTTGGCTCCCTTATAACCCCTCTGTAGTATCCCGAACCGTTGGCTCATAGTTGATACCGAGTGCGCAATTTCATACATGAGTGGATGCAAAAGAACATAAGATATGTGCTTCAAGCTGAATAAATGCCACACGATAAAGAATGAAAGAAGTGAAAAATTTTCCTACTAGCTCTGTAGCCTCTCGAAGATAAGTACAGACGTCTCCGTACCGATCCGGAAGACTCTACTAAACTCGTTCGTGACTCGTAGAACCTATGAATCTAGAGCTCTGATACCAACTTGTCACGATCCAAAAATCACACCACAAGCGTCGTGATGACACTTAGTCTCTAAGACTAAGTAAGCCGATTATAATCATAATTCAAGCCATTTTTTTTATAAAGATATAATTTAATACACGTGTCGAAACCAAAAGTGGAAATAATTTTAAAAACCTCCCAAGACTGGTAGTACTGAGTCACGAACTCTAACTGAATACATGAAATGATCGCAAGTATCGAATACTCAATACTGTTTGAATAATAAATAACAGTACAATCAAATGGAAAGACTCCAAGGAACTGCGACGACCAAGCAGTTCTACATTGAATCCTTGCGATCCCACTCTAACTCTGTCCGAGTCTGATATCTCCAATACTTGGCTCTGCACAAAAATGTACAGAAGTGTAGTATGAGTACACCACAGTCGGTACACAGTAAGTATCAAGACTAACCTCAGTGGAGTAGAGACGAGGTACAGTCAAGACACTCACTAATCTCATAACCTGTGCAATATGATATATAAAATAATAGAAAAGAAATAGCAGTAATAGCAACATAAATCAACTAGTGATTTAAACAGCAAGGCAATAGGAATACCGTAAAATATTACTCAAACGAATAATAAACACATGTACAACCAATTAATCAAATACTTTTAATATACATTTTTTATCTATAAATTTTTCAATAAAAGTCTCTAGAATATAATCCTTTTCAATAAATATATTTCGAATATACTTCCTTCAAATAAATATCCTTCCATTATAATTCTTTCAAATAAATATCTCTCGAATATAATTCTTTCAAGTAAATATCTTAAAAAATAATTCTTTCAAGTAAATATCTTTCAAATATACTTCTTTCAAGTAATTATCTTTCTAATATAATTCTTTCAAATACATATCCTTCTAATATAATTCTTTCAAGTAAATATCCTTCAAATATAATTCTTTCAAGTAAATATCCTTCAAATATAATTCTTTCAAGTAAATATCCTTCAAATATAATTCTTTAAAGTAAATATCTTTCAAATATATTTCTTTCAAGTAATTATCTTTCAAATATAATTCTTTCAAATAAAAGTCACCTTGTGACACCTCATTTAACTTTCCTGGCGTGAGAAATATATTCAACGTATCACATCAAATGGCACGGCAATACCTTCGTGTACTTGTCTCATTCTCACCCAATACATATATGTAGATCAAATCAATTGGCACGGTAATACCCTTCGTGCATTTATATCATTCTCACCGTGCATACATATAACAGTACCAACTAGGTGGGAGAAATATCAATAACAATAAAAGAAATAAAGTGGAGGCACACAGGAAGCAACAACGACCACAAGTCACATAGAAAATAAAGGTGCATAATAACATCTCAAGATAAAGGCATGAATGTATACACAACAAAACGATATCACAATATAATGTATGTCTCTCGTCCTCTCCTGCACGGAAACACCCTTCGTGCCATGAGTGTATGATAATATAAAAATAATTGCACGGCATCACCCTTTGTTCTTTTACTCTCATCCTCACCTAATAATATAAATGAAACGGCACGGCATCACCCTTCGTGCTTTTACACTCTCAATGGCACGTCATCACCCTTCGTCCTTTACACTCTCCCTCACATGATAATATATTTCAAAAGGCACGGCATCACCCTTTGTGCTTTACACTCTTTCTCACCAAGCACATGTATATCATAAACAAGCAAGGTAGGAAGTAAAAATAACGTCAAGGAGAGTGTTTAATCCATACACAATACAACAATTCATATCACAATTTTCCACTGACCACAATCAAGTTCCAAATATGTAGCGAACTCAACAAATTTTTCAACAAATAGCCCAAGGCTCCACACAACGTATATAAAACCTCAAAACAATCAACAAAGGTGAAAAATACTCAGTATAGGGCAATGCCTTCATTAATCTAAATTCTTGATAATTATATTAACTCCTCAATTTAAACTTATTTAATAAACATTTGCATATAAGGATTCCATCATGAATTTTATTCCAAGAAAAATATCAAATCAACAAATACACGTAATTCACATAAAATCCAAATGACAATAACACCAAGTTATTAAATAAAATACAAACTTGACAAATAAGGAATGCGGCGTGATAATTCAAGGATTTACTAATGCCAACAATTATCTAATTTAATACATAAAATGCCTAAAACTTTAAATCAATAAAATTTGCAAATATAAGCCTTAGTACGTACTCGTCACCTCGCGTACACGGCTTTCAAATCACACAATTTTCACATAAGACTCAATGCCTAAGGGGTAATTCCCCCCACTCGAGGTTAGGCAAGATACTTATCTTTTTGAAGTTATGCCGATATTCCAAAATAGCCTTCTTGCTTGAATTGACCTCCGGACAGCTCAAATCTATCCAAATTAATTGTACCACTTTATTAAAATTTATCGAAAATAATTCCGGATAATAAAACAACAACTTAAAATTTATTCAAAAAAGTCAACAAAAGTCAACACGGGACCGGCCTCTCGGAACCCGATATAATTTTCATGAAATCCGAACACCCATTCTGATACGAGTTCAACCATACCAATTTTATCGAATTCCAATAGCAAATCGACCTCCAAATCTTAAATTTAAACCAAGAGGGTTTTCTGAATTTTTCAACCCAATTCACTAATTTAGTGATAAAAACAACAATAGATTCATGTAATTTAACCAAAATCAAGTTAGGAATTCTTACTCCAATGTTTTCCTTGAAAAACTCTCGAAATATTGCCTCACCCGAGCTTCCTTGGTCCAAAAATGGAAGAATGACACAAATTTGGACTTTATTCTGCTGCCTAGGGATTTGTTCTTCGTGTTCGCGACCCTTCCCTCGCGTTCGCGATGAACAAATTCTCCAACAACCATTTTCAAACTCTTCTTCGACAGCCTCTAGTATAATGTGAATAACCTTTTGTACATAACTGCAAATGACAAATGGTTTAACTTTCTGGAAACTAGACTCAAAGAGCTATAACTTTCATTTGTTGATCATTTCCTCATTCCTTATAGATTGCGAGATATAAGCTTTCAAAGTCAGCCCTGTGCAACAGAGATTTCTAAACTCTTCCAAGACAGCCTGTAGTGTATCTACCATACCTTTTGGTACACAACTCCAAATGACAAATGATTTTTTCTCCTGAAAACTAGATACAAAGGGCTACAACTCTAATTTTTGGATCATCTCCAAATTCCTTATAGACTGCGAGATATGAGCCTCCAAAATCAGACTATTGCAACAGATATTTCCTTCTTTGCGAACGCGAAGAGCAAAATCCCTGAAGTCAAATCCTTCTTCGCGAACGCGAGAGGCTCCTCGCGAACGTGAAGAACAACACCAGATATCAGCAAATCAGCATCCAAAGTAGCTCAAAATAATCCAAAACATACCCGAGGTCCTCAGGACCTCAACCAAACATACCAAAGCATCCCATAATATCATACGAACTTAGTCTAACCTTCAAATCACCTTCAACAACACCAAAAACATGAATTACACACGGATTCAAGCCTAATGAACTTATAAATTTCCGAATTCCACAAATGATGTCGAAACCTCCTAAACCACGTCTGAATGACCTCAAATATTGCACACAAGTCCGAAATGGCACAACGAAACTATTCCAATTTCTAGAATCAGATTCCGACTCCGATATCAAAAAGTCAACCCCCCGGTCAAACTTCCCAAAAATTCATCTTTCGCCATTTCAAGCCTAATTCCACTACAGACCTCCAAATAAGTTTTCAGACACGTTTCTAAGTCCATAAATGCCATACAGAGCTATTGACATCATCAAAATTCCATTCCGGAGCAGTTTGCTCAAAAGTCAACTCTCCGGTCCACTCTTTACATTTAAGCTTCTAAATAAGGATTGTTCTTTTAATTTAATTCTGAATCTCCAGTAATTCAACTCGACCACACCCGCGGGTCATAATACATATTGCGAAATTGCTCGAGACCTTAAGTCACTGAACGAGGCGTTAATTCTTAAAATGACAAGTCGGGTCGTTACACCTGGGGGCGCGAATGATTCTCTTCCTTTGGGTTCTGGGGATGCAGCAACTTAGCTTTTCATTTCTTTTCCCAACTTTTCTACTTGTGCTATTTTGGCGCATCTATTATAAATAAAAACACATTTCTAGTTTAAGTATTTTGCGCAAGTTTTACTGTTTGCGTCTGATTATGCAAGGCTTTGGGTGTATTTTCTCCCGAAAGCATTTGGATTTCGGGCACAAGTTCTTTCGAAATCAACCCTTTATCGTGAGGGTTTTCATAAGAGAGGGCCCTCTTATTTTTACGGTGCTCTTGAAGAGGACGTCTCCTGTTGATTATGGCACTAGCAATTGAAGTACTTGTTTAACTTTTAAATGAAAAAATCAATTCATCGTTCATACAAGAAACAAGATGAAATAAAAAGATTTTACTTTATTCCTTCAATTTTCAAATAGTACATAAACATTCCTTATGCTAAAAGGAAATTGCCATTTCTTATGGCTAACTTGTACAACTTGTTTCTACGGGGTTGGTTGCGCAGTTCCCGGTCCCGATGATATAACTATTCTTCCCTCCCCCCAGTGTTCGAATGCGAAAAATGCGAATTGGAACACTGGAAGTTTAGCACCTTCGAGGATTCCACTAATGAATTGCTAGATAATCTTTAGTTCGGTAACAAATTTCACTTCCCCTTAGGAATTTATGCTATCGAGCCAAAGACTATCTAACAATATCCTGGTGGCTTGCACTTGTGAACGGTCAGGTAAGCCTTGTTCGATAGCAAACTTAACTTCCCGGTGTGAACTTTTCTACCAAGCAAAAGATTATCTTACCGCCCCGGAGTGGTTCTTCGCTTGTGTGCCTTGTTATTAAAAGGTCTTATTGCTGTTGTTGAAACCTTCTTCGTAGTATGCTTTTTGTTGCTGCCTCGTTAAAAACCTTGCCAGAAAAACCTAATTGGGATAAAAATTGGACGAAGGGAAAAAGAGTGCAGCACATACTTTCAGTATAGGTGATGTTCATCAGCAATAGTATCTCTTGAGATGTGCCACGTTCTAGTTGCTTAGCAACTTTTCTCCATCTCAATTCTCCAACTCGTATGAACCTTTCCTGGTGACAGCTGAAACCCGGTAGGGGCCTTCTCAGGTTGGACCTAGCTTCCCTGCGTTGAGTTCCTAGTGTTTTGAGTTACTTTCCTTAGAACCAAGTCTTCCACTTTGAAATAACGGAGGATGGCTCTTCGATTATAATATCTTTCTATCCTCTATTTTTGAGCTGCCATCCTTATATGCACCAAGTCCCTGCGCTCATCGAGCAGCTCCAAATTGACCAACATTGCTTCATTATTTGCTTCCTCATTTGCCTAGAAGTATCTCAAGGTAGGCTCCCCTACTTTCATCGGGATCAAGGCTTCTGTTCCGTATACAAG